>NC_056730.1:7977732-8185232 GCF_019279795.1 Protopterus annectens
CAAAGTAAGGCTAACTATATTATGCTCTGCTGTACATAGGGTTGCCACCTTTTAAGTAGGCCAAAGTGGGACAAAGGGTGTGGCCAATATGACACTGGCCACACCCCTACCATGACTTAACCACAGGAGTGTTGAAGGAGATGCAGTTATGGGTACAACAGTGTGAAGTTATTACAGCATACTGAAATGTCACAAACCATTTTAATTATGAAGCTTTAACCTTAAAAGTGAAGCATTACTGCAAAAACACACTACACAGCGCAGTGGTGCAGTGGTAGGATTGTTGTGTCACAGCAAGAGGTGGTCTGGTTCGATTCTCAGCTGCAGTGCCTTCTGTGTGGAGTCTGCACGTCCTCCCTGCATTGTGTGGGTTTCCTCCCCGTGCTCCAGTTTCCTCTCATGCTACAAAAGACATGCATCAGGAGCATTTCTCCCTGGACCTCCGCTGAAAATTGCCTTCATTCCAAGTTGGACTTTCCCGGTTAACAAATGTGAAATAAATATTAAACAGACAATTATGTTTATTTAAAAAAGTAAAAAAAAACTCTTAAATTCTACATATCAGACTAACCATGACTAATCTGAAACAAGAAAACTAAAAAATTTACATACTGCACACAAGCATATTTAAATTTTTAAACATATATAGAGTATGCTTATTTCAAATAAAAGCTGAAGCAAAAATAATAATAATAAAAAGAAAATAAAACTACATACTGCACACTACAAGAAAACTAGACTAAAATCAGTTCTTTGTAAATGTGTACTTTGCATTTGATTTGATGACCTGAAGAAGTGCCTAGTTTGATATAATATTTGAATAAAAGTCACTACATTTCATCCGCTAATTTACAGTCATCATTAGCTCGGCTTTTAACAAGTCCACACTACATCGGTTTCACACATCTGTCCATTTATTTTTCACCAAAGTAAAAACTCTCTTCACAATTGCAGTTGATGTTGTATAGCTAATACACTAGCAATTACTGGATATTGTGTGGTCAACTCAGGCCCTTCTCTGAACAGCTTCAGCCACTTTTCTCCTGGGGATAAGGTTGTGGCACATAACTGCTGGAGGAAGGGCATGATTGCTAAATAGTCCTGGAAAAGATGGCCTTCATCTATGTCCCTCAGAGTCAGGGCAGTGGTCACACTGACTAAGTCACCGAAAACAAAGGACTCAGTTAAAGGTAACTTAGACTGTGTAAACAAGCAGTTGTTTTCAGTAAAAATTAAATTACTCTTCTGAAAACTTAACTGCTGGCTGCAAGAACACCATGAAGTCTCTTTTCAGTTTGTTAAAAGAAGTGCTGTCTAATATGCTCATAAGTGCCCCAAGTTTTCCACCAAAGAAAGCATTTCAGCTCTTGCCTGCAGCCCTTCCTTGAGAGAGACGATTACTGAAAATGTTTCCCTGGCAGTAAGTCCTGTTTTTTTCTAACATATGCTTATTGAAATCCATGAGAACAACACTGATAAAGTACAAATAGTACTGGACCAGTGTTGGCACTTCATTGTCTCCATACTTATTATCTGAAAAGTATTGCCATATCTGCCAGGGGATCTCCTCCTCTCCCTGGGAGAGGAAATGGAGCACTGGGAGATTTTTCATTACTCTGTCAATGGCTGGCAAGAGTGACAGCCACCTTTTTGGCACATGCCTTAAGAGACTCTCAAATTCCATGCCACAAAACTGAAAGAAGTCTTTCAAGTCTCTGCTCATTGTGGTAGAACCTGAGAAATGCCTGAAAAAAGTTTCATCACAAACAGTTCCACAACATAAGGTAGTTGTGCTGCAGCTTTTTTGGCTGCACACAGTTAGCCTTCTGGAGTGATGGGCACTTTTCTTTTTATCTGTTATTCACACCACATTTCTTTCCATAGTTCATACTGGCATTATCAGCCCCATATGCTGAAATGCAGTTCAAGGGCAAGGAGCGCTTTTCCATAATGTTCCAAATCTGTTGTGATATAGCCTGGGCAGATTACTCAAGGTCTTCATAGAAGTCCAAACTCCCATTTACCGCCCCTTCCTTGGAAAAATACCTCACTACAAGTGGAAGTAATTTTATGTTTCCCTCTTTTTTTAATTTCTCCAAGTCTTTTGGGTTTCTAATATCATGACAGAAACAGACCCCATTCCTCAGTCAAAGTATGATTAAAGTTCATGAAATTAGAATTGTTCCAATCTTTGATATCAGCCAAAAGTCCTCATCTCAGCACCCGCAATGTGCCAAGTAATGGCTCCTTCTGCAATTCACATGGGGTTGCATGTATTGGTAACATATCTAAATACAATTGTAGAGTATTTTTTATAAGACCCGTTGCTCCTACTGCTATTGGAACTGTTTGGGCATCTTTCTTCCACATTGCTCTTGTTTCTGCCTGCAAATCCTGATATTTTATGACTGTCTCTCTGTATGTAAGACACTGTAGTCACTGGGTGCAGCAATTTCAGTGATCAATGCTACTTTTGTCTTCTTTTCATGGACCACTGTATCTGGTTTTCTACCATCTATCTTTTGAACTGTTGGTAATGGGTGATCCCATTTGATTTAGACTTCTTCATTTTATATTAATGCTTAATGCTTTGTGGCTCATGTTTCCAGTGCTTTTCAGCCACTTCAAAACCATAATGTTTGCAGAATCCCCAGTGCAACAGTCTTGCCACATTATTATGCTTTCAGTATACAGTCCTTATGCCATTAGTATGTCACAACCAGCAACAAGGTGTTTCCCTTGTTGGAAGCATCCTGTGATAATGGAGATGAAGTGGCTGGTTTCTGAAGATCATGTAGGAGACATTCCAATGAGTGTGGTCCCACAACATTTTTAACAATGGCTTCAGCCTTGGTTCTTCTGCAAGATAGTTTTTTTGTAATGTGTGAGTTGCTGTAGAACTGGCTGACCAATTTTACTGCACAGTCCAAACTGTTATAGGAAATATTGTACTTAACAGCAAGAAACACCTCAGAGGATTCTGCTGCAATGATCCTAAGTTCTGGTCCCTCAAGGTTTGTGTTCCTTGCCCACTTTGTCATCAGGTAACTGGATTTTGCTTGAAGAATAACAGTCTTATGTTGTTTAGTTGCTTCATGTCATGCAACATCATTTCTTCTACCATGGCTGACTAGGAATTCCTTTTTGGAGTACCTGCAGAATGCTTTTATATCATTGCATTTCTCAGTGCAGTCGAATTCCATTTTCCAAGCATCCCGCCACTTGCACGTTCTCTTGTTGGTGGTTTACTGTGATGAAGTTACTGCTCCCTTCATTCTTGAATCAGCACTTACCTGATACACAGTATATTTAGTAAAACTGCGTTAGTAGGACTGGTTAGAAACACTGGCATGCAAAAGAACTGGCTAGAAATACTGGCATTTGAAAGAACTTGTTTGAAATGCATTGGCACCTGAAAACTGTGATAAAAACATTGGTATCTGAAACATGAAACAGTTTGTAAAGTAGTCCTTTGACAGAGATTCACTGAAGACCTGAGGAATAGAGCAGAAGGAAGTTAAGTTTACAAACCATTTAAAAAGGTACAGTATTAAATGACATAATGGGGGCGTCATTTTAACCATTGAAAATATGACATTAACACAGATTGTAGAACACTATAGGTGTTTACTAGGTTAACGACCACAAAGGCCTTTTTAAGCCTAGCCATGCATCCCAAATCTCTGTTAAGTTCTGGTACCCTTGATAAGTATAAGCAGTGGCTTGGGAGAGGAAACATTTAAAAGCAGGGGCCTGGAAGATGAGCTATTTACAGATTACCTGTGTCCATTAGAGACATAGGTGCCAAACCAGGGATGAATTTCCTGTTCCCCATCCAATTGTCCAAGTTACATTTGAATTGGGTTAGGTTATATCTGATATAGTCTGTGATCAGAATGGGGTTTAGAAAAAAATATTGCCATATTTGTCAAAGAAAGACATATAGTTTGATACAGAAAATGCTAATGTTCTGTTTATAATTGAAAAACACATTCTTACCATTACTTTAAATGCTGTTCAGTCATTCTGATTAGATCTTTCCATTCCCACCAGTGAAATTTTTCTATACCCCCTCATTTGTTACCACTCCATTGCCTTCTGTAGCTGTTTCTTTTCCCAATTAGCATATCCTCCCCCCACCACTGGACTTTCCTTTAAAACAGATCTAACACTGAAAGACCCTCTTCAATAGGTCACAGAGTTGGATTTATCATCTCCACCTATCAGCACTCAATGTCATTCTCTGGAAGTTCTCGGCCTTGGTGATGGACATGCACTAGAAAGAACGCACTCTTTAATGTCACACATCAGCTACAAAAGTGAGTTATCTGTCTGTGCCCCGCAGTTCTTTTTTGCCAGTCACACAGTACAGATCTTAGCTCTTTCTTTAATCTGCAAAAGTTTCTGCATTTCCATGCCCTTTGTTTATAATTTCTTGTCTCAGAGGAATTTATTAATTATAAAGAATGGTAAACGAAACCTGTTAACTGCACTTGTGGAAGAGTCCCATTTGATGCCAGGCAAGTTTTTGAAACATTGAGTTTGGAATGAGAGACGACAGGCCACATTATCTGTAACCTCCCAGGATTCTATGGGGTAGGGACTGCCTGAGATTATGGGTGAATTGAAACAGTTCCAGTCTTCAGTTTCTGCACTTGTATAAGGTCTGGTGGAGATGTACCCTAGCTCCAATTCTAGGGGAGGTACCCTCTTATGTGTGCACATCAACCTTCCTCCATTTGATAAGCTCTGCCCTGGATCTGTATAGCCTAATCATACTAAGTGGCCCCTCAAGTTATCCAGTTACCAGATGTTTTCATTCCAGCATGCACAGCCCAAGCAATTCTTTGACTCTTGGAGAAAGTTATAGCCCTGGCGATGGAATTCCATCCACAGGGACCACAGTTTAGTGCCAGTAGCAGGCATATTACATGCCTCTTTTCTTTATGTGCTGCCTTTGTTGTGTATAGAATGTAGGCTTCATTAGTTTAACTCACCATTTTAGCCAGTTGCATACTCTCATAAGCCATGGTGCCATCATGGTTTTGCAGTTGTAGGAAAGCACAGGAAGCCCCCACCATTTATTTTCCATTAGGTGTCAGGTGGGAAGATTCTAAGATGGATAAAGCCTTGGATTTCCTTAGTTTTTCCAGGACCTTGCAGCATGATGCCTCAGTTAGGGAGGCCTTGCTGATCATAATAGTTTTCCCAATCTTTTCCTTGGGTTGTAGGTGCAATGCCAGGATGTCTTGAGTATCACAGCATTGAAGATAGTCTTTGCAGATGTTGTTTTTTAAAAAATTAGAAGCACTTTCACTGTGCTTCTGCAGTCCACAGGAAGGATGATGCTTTGTAATGGCCACTGACTATGAAGCCTAACCATTGTACTTACATATACAACTTTGCATGTGTATTACTAGGTGCAGGATATAGACAATCCCTCTGTTCCAGACATCTAGTGAATTATGCACTCTGGGCTTCCTGAATTCCAAAAGACCCAGTCCATTCTCTCCAAGCCAGCATACAGTATGGCCTTAGACAGGGACAGGTTTATATTCCTTATACTGTGGCTAAAGGCCCTCAGCTATATATCTCACCTGTCCAAGTTCCAGTCCCTCCTTCTGACGTGAGTGCTGGGAGAATTTGACACCTTCTCTGAACCTGGGAATAAAGAGGATTTTGTCTTCCCCCCTCTACGTCTATTCTGCTGTGGGCCTACTTAGGCTGTTAACTTTTGACGATGTTGGATTTTATGGCTAGGCCTGCAGTCACATATGTGTTCACAGGCAGTATGGCATGGCTGAGATTGTTCCACGTGTGGCATATGACATGGCTGAGGTTGTCCCACATGTGGCAGGAGTAAGCAAAGCAGCCTTCTACCTGAAGATCCCTTTGACAGTAATGAGCTCGTAGGGTAGGGTTTGCGGTTTCCAGAGGAGTAAACATGCCTCTTTCACGTGGTGATGTCCACTCCTTTCCCTTCTCTGTTCTTGCACTTCTAGGAGAAGAGAGAGGCCCCATAGGCATCCTAACTTGGGGCTAAGTAACACCTGCTCACCACCTCCCTTAGGAGTCCTTGGCCAGTCACCCCTCCCTGACCAAAGCTTGTCTTGGGTAACAGTAAATTAGCTGTCCTGGGTCACCCTATCAGGAGATCCACCCACTATGAATTAGTAGATGCCATGTTTTGTGGGTTCATTCTTTTCTCTTCTTCTCAGTGGGTCTCAGACAATGCAGATCACTGGATGAGGCTGTGACTTAGTTACTCAGTGGGTGGTGTGGGCTACTCCTTTTTATATCAACCTTTTAGTCCGGTCCTTTCTGTTAGGAGCCACCCTCCCTTGAAGTCTTAGCACTCAATCCCCCCATGGGGTACATGAGGGATTAACAGGACACACCCCCTTGTTTCAGTTGGGCTTTACAGTGCTCTCTCTGGATCTGTAGCTCTACTGGCACCCTGTTGGTGAGGGTGGCCTCTGTGGTCCCTTAGCCACTAGGGCTAAAGCCTGGAAGGAGATACCTCTGTGTTTCCTTGAAGGGGCATGGTGGTACATTACCCTGCCTATTTCCCTACCTGGTAGCAGTCCAATGGAATGAGCTCCTATTGTTGTGGATGTCTTTCAAGGCTTCTAATCAGCTACTGTCCATTCTAAACAACACATTTTTTCTTCCTCTGCCTCTGGTCCCTTTCCCTACAGTAGGCCATCATTGCTTGGACTTCAGAGCTTGAGTATGGGGTGATTCAGGCTGCAGGTCTCTCAAACTGCCTTTATACTTGGGATGCTCCTTCCCTTAGGGTGACTTGACGTCATGCATTGTAAATTGGCTGAGACTCTAAGAGGCCCTAGGGTTAGCCCTCCATATGTTCACACTTCTCACTGTCATGTATGGTGGTAAGGCCCAGATTCAGTGCAGTTTTATATAGCCTATGGCTTCCCTCTTCTCTTATGTTTCTCCTGCTTATTTCAGGAGTTGGTGAATATATAGGAGGTGGCCACGGTGGACTTCCTGTAGATTCTTTGACCCAGTGTGCTGGAATTAAGGTCCTCTTGGTCATGAAGTCTATTTTCCCTTTATCCCTATCTATCTATATATATATATATATATATATATATATATATATATATATATATATTTATATGTGTGTGTATATGTATATGTGATATGTGTATGTATATATATATATATATATATATATATATATATATATATATATATATATATGGGTCTACTGCTCTACATCGAAAATACACTTCTTCAAAATAGAGCAGTAGACCCTACACTTCAACTGAAGTCTAGTTCCCCGGGTTAGCCCAAAAAAAAAAAAAAAAAACACTAAAACATGTTTTTGCAGGGGGGCAAACCCCTGCACCCCCCCTACTTAAATATACCAACTCCGAGATCGCACTACAGCAGGGAAAACCCATTCTGTGCTGTAGTGTGACTGCCGAAGTCAATGTTCGAAGTTTCACTACTTCGAACAAGTGGACTCGGTGAAGTGGGGTTCGATGCTCAGCAAGCAGTTCATTAAATGGCTCCCTGTTAGGGTAAGGTGGGCACATGGCTGCACATTCCCCTTGCAGGAAGCCCCCTTGTTTGCGGCCTACAGTACAGCCCATTAAAACAGCTCATTAACACAGCCATGAATTCCTATCTGGATCAACCTGCTCCACCTCACGTGTACCCCATTTACCTTGCCCTGCTTTAATGCTAAGCTCTACCAGCTGACATCTACAGTGGAAGTATGAGGAGGCTGCAATGGAGATGAGCTTAACTGGAGACATATCTGATGAATTTGACTTGACTGGTTCAATGGAATTAAACTAGTATCACCAAAGTCAGTTTTGCCCTCCACAGTAAGCTTAGTCTATGGCTACCATGCTTGCTGGAAGAAAATCTCTTGAAGTTGGTTTGGGTTTCAGTTTTCTGATTACAATGAATTCTTTACTCGGATTCCTGGCATGCAGCGGTGGCTCATGCTATTGGACTGCAGCCCCCCCCCCCAGCTGTAAAACAAAAAAGAAAAGAAAATAAAAAACTAATAAAAAACAAGAGTTGTGGGACATCATGCATGCGCAGCATTTCAGGCTTTTGGATGGTACGGATTTTGGAATTTACTAAGGAAATAGGCTGGCTGCCTGTTTTTATTTTACAGACTTTAAGGTAAGGAAAGTGTGTGTGTGTGTGTATGTGTGTGTATGTGTGTGTGTGTGTGTGTGTGTGTGTGTGTGTGTGTGTGTGTGTGTGTGTGTGTGTGTGTGTGTGTGTGTGTGTGTATGTGTGTGAAATGCCCCAGTTGTTATATGGTGGTGGGTAGAAAATACCACCAGCTTGAACCCTGTACCTTGGTCCCAAGTGGCAAGAGCCTGAATTCCCTACCCACCATCATTTGTAAAAAAATTTGCATTTTTTTGCCTCATATTTGTTCTGTTCTGGTCCTCATAAAATCTGTGGTTTCTGTATTTTTGTGTCTTTACACAGTCAGTAGTGCAGTGGTGCACTGGTAGCACTGTGGCCTGACAGCTACAGGTTCTCTGCTTTGATTCTTGGCTGGGGTGCCTTCTGTGTGGTTTCTGCATGTCTTTCCCTGTGTTTTTGTGGGCATGCTCTGGTGTCCTCCCATCTTACAAAGATATGTGTCTGGAGTGCTTCTCCCTGGGCCTCTGCTGAAATCTGGCTTTTGTTCCAAGGCAGACTTTCCTGGTTAAAAAATGTTAAATAAATAAAAATGACAAGCATTTGAATTTCAGACTTCATATTCTTCAGAAAGTACATGGTAACACAAAATCTTTTTATTCTAGTCATTTTCTAAGTTTATAAGATGGATATTTGAAATTTGTCCCTATTTTTCGGACTGTATTCCCCTATTATTGGCTTTGTCCATGTTTTTTGTGATAAGGTTGGGAGCTATGGTAAGAACTGAATTCACTGAATATGTTTGGGGGTTGTATTCCCCCATTACTGGCTTTGTACAGGTGTTATTTGCTAAGAGATTGATAGCTATGGTAAGAACTGAATTAACTGAATATGTTTGGGGGCTGTATTCCCCCACTATTGGCTTTGTTCAAGTGTTTTGTGCTAAGAGGTTGACAGCTATGGTGAAAACTGAATTCACTAAATGGTAGCCATTTAAGTTTCACTCTTCCTCTCTTTCACAAAACAGCTGATTTGGCATAGTGGTATGTTGTTTGGACTGTTTTGCACAGGGTCCTGGGTTCAAGCCATGGCAGTGAAATGTATGGTGGAAACACAGCATTTTATTCTAGCAATTCTCCAACATTATACAAGCATTGTTTAAAACATGTCCCTGGTTTTTGGGCTTTTGTCCCCCCCCCCCCCCCCAGTAAATTTTGGCTTTTTCCAGGTTTCTTGAGCTGCAAAGTTCAGAGATACAGCTGAGTGTTGAGTAGATTTTACAAGGAGCTGAGAGCTGCAGGGGAACAAAAGTTTAGTGCTGCTTGTGCTGAATCTGCTTGCATTGTTAATAGCACAACAGGTAGTGTACTTGCTTTTGATGCAGAAGGCTGTGGGTTCTACTCCCACAGTAGGTAGATGCATTGCTGATACTCTACTGTGTTGCAAAGGGGGTGGATGCTGCAGTCCTTTTTGGTGAAGATACCTAGTAACTATGAACCTGTTATCAGTTTGACATCCATTCCCTATTGCAATATTACTAGCTTATCATTTTTGTAGTGTAACATAGGCAATTTATTCCTCAAGGGCAACAGGCACTTTATTTGTAGATGAAACAATGAAATATAAAGTTGTTTGCTAGCAGCAACCTCTTCATTAGTTACAAATATCTTTAATATGGAATTATTTAGATGACTTTTACTTCTTCAGAGATTGTGCATATTTACTGATACTGGTGGACTGCAAAAGTTTGAGTAGACTTTTATGATGGAAATGTTCTGAATTGGCCAGTTTTGTCATTATTGGTGCATGCATTTTGTTTCATTGTTTACTGGAAAAAAGTTCAAAACAATAAATTTAAAACGGCCTCTATAGCTGTACTGTATTGGTCAAGGACTATAATTTAATACAATCAGGAAGGTGTATCAAAGAGCATGTGTATGTTTTGTTTACCACTGAACATGCCCCCCACCCCTCCAAAAAATAAAGTTGTACACACGTTTTCACTTTATTTTTTATTTATTTTATTTAACATTTGTTAACCGGGAAAGTCTGACTTGGAACAGGCCAATTTTCAGCGGAGTCCCAAGGAGAAACACTCCAGATGCATGTCTTTGTAACTTTAAATTACTTCTTACAAATCATCACTAAAAAGCCACCCTAAAATGAATTAGAATGCGCAGCAGAGCCCATTTACCACTTAACACAGCAATTAAGAAAAAAGAAATAAACCTATAGCACTAATTTACCCAGTACAACAATGCAATAAAGAACAGGCCCAACAGCAGTGCCAGCCATAATAGCTTATAATCAAAGCAGTACATTTTAAACTTATTGCAGTCAGCATTAAAAACAAAATACACACATTTCCACTTAGTGAAATTCCAAATGCACTGAGTTAAATTCTAAACATGCATCCCCCCAAGAAAATTAGTTAAGCAAACATTTTTCATTTTAAAAGTACTTTTTAAAAGTACTTCTTGCAGGATATCACTTAACAGCTAATCTAAAATAAATTATAATGTACAGCAGACCCCATGGACCCCATTTACCTCTAAACACAACAGTTAATAAGAAAAATAAAAATAAAACTATAACAGTAATTTACCAAGCAACAAGATGCACTAAAGAAGAGGCCCGATTAACAGCAGCACTGCCATATTCACATTATATTCACAAATATTCACATTATAAAAAGCATTACATTTTAAACTTATTAAAGACAGTATAAAAAATAAAATACACACATTTCCACTTATAAAAACAAACTATTTTGAAACAGCCACAACATGTACCTAAAAATACCAATTGCATTACATTTACCTATGAACATGTCTCCTCAAAAAATAAAAAGTTATACTCCCATACATATTTTCACTTTTAAAAGTTTAGTGATGACTTGCAAGAACTAGCACTATAAAAAAATACCCAAAGCAATATATTTTGACTTCTTGAAGACAGCATTAAAAAAATACATTGCACACATTTTCACACAAAAAAGTGCAAAATGTCCTGAAATGTCCTGAAACATTTCCATCTGTAAATGCAAAGTACCCTGAAAAAGCCACAATAACAATAGAAATATATCACACTACATTTATCCATGAAGATTGCCCCCACCAGAAAAAAAAAACTTCTATGCACACATTTTAGCCTTTAAAAACAAATGTTTCCAAATCATCCCAAAACAACCACAACAGTTATAGATTAAATTATACACACACACACACACACACACACACATACACACACACACACACACACACACACACACACACACACACACACACACACACACACACACACACACACTTTTTCTACCTTTAAAAACTACTACTTGCAAATCTCAAAGTAACCACTACACAGATTTAAATACCTCTAAACATTAAAAAGTTAAATTGAAATAAAACACAATATTACCATTTTAAAAAGCTACAGCCATAAAATACTATATGTACTTCTTTACCACTACAATCACAGTCTTTGCTGAGCTAGCTGGCTTCCCTGCTGGAATGGCTGGATTGCTGTTGGAGAGAATGGCTGGCTTCCTGCCTGATTGTGTGGCTAGCTGGCTGGCTTCCAGCCTGCTGGAGTAGCTGAGTGGCTGACTTGCTGACTACAAAAAAAAAGACACATCCCAGTCTTCTATTAGCAGCTGTAAAAGAGCTAAAAAAATCGATCTACAGCCACGACCTTTGCAGGCCTCTTCCTGGCTCAATCCCCACCCCCATCACAAGTTACAGCCAATTGCTGAATGATTTACAACACCCGGACCTAACAGGGAATAGCTCTTCCTGCAGGACCGGGTTGGTGATATTACTGAATTTCCATGAAAAAATTGAAGCATTTGCAGCTTTTCCATGGTGATTCGGCACATTTGAAAAGTGGGACTTTTAAAGTTCCACTGCTTTACAGAACGGGAAATAGGATGAGGTAACTCAGCCCATGAGTCCCGTTGATAACAGGATGGGTAACACCTGCAACTGTACAGTAACAATTCAGTTATATATCAACATTTAAAATTTAAAACTCATAGAAAAGGAGAATTATAAGCTCTACTAGTGCATGAATTTCAGCTTACAACTTTTATTTATTTTATTTAACATTTGTTTACTGGGAAAGTCCGACTTGGAAGGAGAAATTTTCAATGGAGGCCCGGGGAGAAATGCTGCAGATGCGTGTCTTTGTAACTTTAAATATGAAAAAGTGAAACAACACAGAAAAGTTATGTACACTATGTGACGTATATAGATAAGCTGACAAGCAGCTCAGTGGTGTCAGAACATTTGCCTGTTCTTGTTTCAGAGATTAACAGGTATTTTAATCAGGGCGGGTTTAGCATAATGGCTAAGTCATTTACCTCACCTACACAAAGTACATGATATGATTCTCATTATTGAAGGAAACTGGTTAGGCTTAAAATGGCCCATAAGAGCAGCTAACTGGTTACTTGTAGCTTTGGTTTAAAATAATGCTTAAGGTGTTTACCTTACATACGTAAGGTACATGGCTTGATTCTCAACTGTTCATTTTTTTGCCTCACAATTTTGGTCTGTTCCTCATATAATTTGTGGTTTTCTAGCAAATCACTGGGATGACCTGAGGAATTAAATCAATAAGTAATGACATATGTTTGAGTTTCAGACGTCATATCCTTTAGAAAATGTATTGTAACACA
This sequence comes from Protopterus annectens, assembly GCF_019279795.1. Taxonomy (NCBI): domain Eukaryota; kingdom Metazoa; phylum Chordata; order Ceratodontiformes; family Protopteridae; genus Protopterus; species Protopterus annectens. The sequence continues at coordinate 7,990,544 of NC_056730.1, forward strand.
GACCCTGTTATTCCAGCTTTGTTCTAAGTTTAGTAGAGCAATATTTAAAAGCTATCCCTATTTTTTGGCCTTTGTCCCCCCCATTTTGTCAGGCTTTGTCCAGATTTCTTGGGCTAAGAGGTTGATAGGTATGATTCTCATCAGTGAAGGAAATTGGCTAGTAATAAAATTACCCACAAGGGCAGCTAACCAAGTACTTGTTTGTTGGGTGGGAGGTTGGCATAATGCTTAAGGTGTTTACCTTACAGACACAAGGTGTAAGGTTTGATTCTCACGGGGGTAATGGGCTAGACTTAAAATGGCCCACAAGGACAGTTGAACCTATATGCAATAAACCTCCTTTTAATTCTACATTTTAGAATTTGAGAAGTAAAAGTAAATGGGTGAATTTCCTAGGTCGAGATCACATTTAGGTTTAAATATTGTTAAACCTCTACATTTAAACTCCGTCCCTGTTTTGTGCATATACACTGCACTACAAGTAAATATTGCACAACAGACCATGTATACAGAGTACATACTTGCCTTGTTAATTGTGTTTATGTCTAGTTTGAAAGTTTCTCATGTATATATTAACATTTGCACTTGTAATAACATTTGCCTTGTCCAGTCACCAGTGCTGAATTTAAGGTAGCCCTTTGTGCTGGATGGATCAAACGTCTTTGAGGTTTAGCAATATGTAAACCTTTCTTTGTCCTTACTTATTGGTGCTGCAGTTCATTCATTTCCCATATTTAATTATTATTATGTATTATTTATTTATTTTACATTTGTTTACCGGGAAATTCCGACTGGACACAGGTCCTTTTTCAGTGGAGTCCCGAGGAGAAAATCTCCAGCAGTAAGAGATACACACATTTTTGAAATTAACAAATTTAACAAAATTAACAGAATTAACCAAAATAAGCAAAATTAGCAAAATTAACAAAAGTGAAGGAATTTCCATATCACATCTAAATTATTCTGTTCTGAATTACTTGTGTTAGGCCCTGCTGATTATCACATAAGCAAGATTATTTCTGAAGGGAAATGTGTAATATAACTATCATTTTTTATTATTATTATTATTATTATTTACTTTTAGTGGCAAGTTTGCCAGTCTGGTGTTAGCTACCTAAGCAGTATATTGTATGCATATACATTCAAATGTAAACAGAACAGAGATTGCCTTATAGACTGGGCAGAAGTTACCTCTAAGTAAGCTTTAACAAACAGAATATAATGACAGTTCCTGACGCCTTTCAACATAGTTTGCTTTTTTTTTCCAGTCCTGTAATTTTTCTAGTAATGGATCACTGTGCCTTTTTGTTTTGTTTCAGGATGCATGCTTAGAAACTGTAAAATGCATCAATCATTTAGTAATGAGTTGGGTCATTAAGTTATGAACTGGCATAGTGATCTACAGAGAGTGCTTAGATGTGGTTCTCTGAGGTAGATTAGCTACATGTAGAAAATGTTCTCCTGGCCTTGATAGGTACACTCTAGCCAGAGTTTAATGTTTCACTGCACTATTGTCCCTACATCTTTAATTATGGTATTTTTACGATTTGACATATATTTAGTAATAATAATTTATCTTCTTTTACAGTGTCTTGTGATGCTATATTTACTGATATTGAAAAAAATGCCATTACAACTATACCAGAATTATATTTATTGTAAACTATCGGAACTTGGCCATATTTTGTTGCAGTAGTTATGTTACCAAGTTTTCACTCATCAACCTTTTGTTTGTTAGTTATTTATTTGCTAACCAGGTAGGTACACATCTCCAAGGAGTGGACCATTTTTAGGCATGACCAGAGCTGTAGACAGCAATAGAAATAACATGCGTTAAAAAAAACTAAGACTAAAGAAGCCGGAGAATACAAGCAGTTATACAAAAAGTACAATATGCAATTATTATCAGATTAACAATGGTAGCTAAAACAGTGTTTTGGTAGGAAACTGAAAGCAAACTAAATGTTCTCCTTCTATGATCATTTACAGTTCTATAGTCTTGATTAACAAATTTAGGTTAGTTGGCACAATTTTCAGCCAAGATTATGAAACTAACTGCAATTGTTTGTGTCAGTCAGGTTCTTGTTACCCAATTTCTTAGTTTTCTAGAGTGGTTTATTCCTTGATTTTGTTTGTGGGATGGTTTTAGGTCACAGAAGCTGTTTTAGAAAAGGATTTTCTGTCATTGTCATACAAGAATTAGGTCTGCAAATACTAGCAGAATTTTTAAGTTAGTATTAACTATCCTTTATTTGTGGCCTATTCTTTATTAGCACAATAGTTTTGATGAGTAAGCTTGAATGCTAGTCTATTTGGAAGGAAAGTTTCTCTGACTGTAACAGGAAATCTCTTAAATTTATGGTTAGTCAGTGGTGTCCACAGTTATGGGGCTTATGTGTATAAATCTGACTATCTTCTTTTCTATTTTCTGAAGGGTGTTAGTGTTTTGTGGTAATAGTAAGATGTAGAGTACACTCAAGCCTGCATAACAGTATGTTAAAAGAAATGGCTTGTCTTGCTTCCTTAAAGAGCATATAGGAACATATGGATGCTATTTTCCACAGAGTTAGTACATTATGTACTTCAGATTCAACAAGTAGCAAGAATATTAAACTATGAGCTAAGGTTCGGCTTAGATACTTATGTTGAGTTACAGCTTTGTCCCTCAGGGTCGGTTAGTAGGATAGGAGGAGTTTTAGAAAGTCTTTCATGTATTACATTTTTTTTGAGTGATTAAAGACAGTTTGTTTTTTTATAGCTGACAGTTTGTTTTTGTATAGCTATTTCTAAAAAAAAGAACTAAGTCAATTTAAAGTGATATTTACTTGTTTATTTTGACTGAGGTGGTGGTGCTGCGGTAGCATTGTCGCCTCACAGTAAGACGTTGTCCTGTTCGATTTTCAGCTAGAGCGTCTTCTGTGTGAAGACATGCATGAATGGGCATACCTTCGTTGAAGGTTGTGTATCAGGACCGGCAACTCGGCATGTAAAAATCTACTGCCAATCATTAGCGGACCGAAGTTCCGCTGTGGCGACCCCTAACCGGGAAAAGCCAAAAGACACAACATTTACTTGTTTATTTTCATTTATAACCAGGAAAGTCTGACTGGGTGTAGAACCACTTTTCAGCAGAGGTCTGGGGAGAAAAGCTCCATTGGTACAATATAATACAAGTTACAATGTAACACAGGTGAATTAAAAATGTGTGTCTTGTTTGACACTGCAGTGTTACTAAATTGTAAATAGCAGCATATTGATCAAGTTCTTATAACATAAAAACATAGCCAATAAAACAATGCATTCACAATGGTACAATCACATTTTTGACATCATTTACAGATCTTCTTGCTTTGGTAATAATTATGTAGTTTGCATAAAAAAGGCAGTTTAGGGAGACTTTTAACTTTGTAGGTTCCAAGCATCTGTAGAGAAGCCAGAATATTGCAGTTTTTGAAGCACTGAGTTGTGTTTGACAATCTGGAATGCTCTTTTCAGGTCAAGTAAAATAGCACCAGTTACTGCATATCCCTTTTCTATATTAGTAAATATTTTATAAGTCAGAGAGGAAATGGCTGTTATTATGGTATGTTTTGGTCTGACCATACTATGATTGTGTAAGAATAACATATTTTGAATGCAATTTATGCTTTGTCCATAGATAAGTTTTCAAAAACTTTTGCCAGAAAATGAGTTTTGGTTATGTATTGATATTCATTAGCTGCTCAAGGTGTAGATATTTTTGATTATACACAACGCGTTTCCAACTGTTATATCTTAGAATAATGTTCTAAAAAAAGAAAAGGTACCAGTACAGAACCCCATGGGAAATCACTGATGATCCTGTTTGGGGTAGATAGGCAATCCCCCCACCCCATCCTAGCTTAATGCAACCTGCTGATTAACCAGTATAATGCCCACTGGAATACATATGGGTATAGGCATTCCACACTTCTAATTTGTCATTTTCCCTTGTTTGGAATAGTGTTGAATCCTCCAGCAAGGCAATGTAAATAACGTACACTGTCAATCTTTCATCAAGCACTGCTCCTACCTTATTATAAGATTCAAAAGGCAAGGTTGTCCTTTACAAACCCATGCTTTCCACATTTAACAGAAGTAAATTTCCAGCATCATTTTGAAAAAGCTCCATTATGACCCTTTCCTTGATACTATATTGACATCTTTCTGGTCATGCTAATAGCTGTAAAATTCTTTGAGTCTGACATGGCCCATCACATTTGTGAACTGGTATCCTACAGTCTATTGTAAGAGAGTGGGGATGTGTTCATATTTATGAGTTTTGATATATTTCTTATTTATTCTGTACACACACTGTGCTTTGTCTGGTCCTATGGAACTGTTTTGGTATCAGTTATCCTATCTGCATTTATATAAGGGATATCTCAGCTTGTTTCTATTGTACTCTGACATGTCTTTGCCTTTAAGAGTACATCCTCTGTGTTCTGCATCAAGGAGATTGTTTCATGGTTTACTAACAAAGCATCACATTCGCATTTGCTCTTTAAATTTTTTCTAAAGCAGCTAAATATTACTTTATTATTGCCTTCAGACATTGAGAGCAAGTTGATTTCATAAATACAACTGGAAAATTTGAGAGAAAAGCAAATTGCTTCTTGTACTAAATTTAATCAATAATTTTTTTATATCTAAGTTAATTTTTGAAAGCTAAGTAATACCATATCTTGATTTTTTTCCCTGTATATCTTATAAATATTGTAATTTCACCAAAAATCTCTTTTTGCCAAATTTATTTGAATATTTTTTCTTGCTGGTGTGTTTTCATGAATGCAGAAGTTAATAATATCAGTGTCTTTAAGTAACCTAATCAGATGCATTTGGAATATTATTTGTACAATCTCAGTATGTTTTCATAAGTATGCAATTTATTCCATTATAGTTTTCAGTAATAAAATCTAGGAAGAGTCTAGGAATGATGTCTTATTAATGACTGGGTTTGATTTTGACCTTAGGTTAAAGATGTGATTTGTATCAATTATATCAGTTGTAACCACTTAAAGGGCAGGAGCATATCCTATTTTATTACTATGAAATTTAAGATACTACATTCAGTAAATGAACTGTGTAGTCTTTGTTCCAAATTGTTTTGCTTACCCATATCAATTGATATTTAATATCAATTAGCTTACTCTGGCAATATTTGGGTAGTTAAACCCACTTTAAGGTTTGACCTTCCATTGATTTTTGCATGTTGTAGATCTTCACATTCCATAGTGATAGTAGGTGATGTGCTGCAGATTCCGATAATATTATATACAGTCCCATTTATATTAATTATTGTTTTATCGTTATTTAAGCCTTGAGGATTTTTCTTCAGCTTATGCCTTTTAGCTACTCTTTTACAAATATTGAGATTCCACATCCCAATTCATCAGATCTGCAACAGTTAAAATTGCAGTTTATGCTTACAAACAGAGCCATACCACTGTAATTACATTGATGATGCAGTGATCTAACCTAGGAGTAGAAGGGGTCAGGGGTGATCGATCCTGATCTTCCTGTCATTGTTGGGGTACCATAATAGTAGTGTACCTGTTATTGTTGCTGCCTAAGAGTGCTTAGTTTTAATGGAATGGTTCCTAGCAGATTCATAGTAATTCCATGAATAAGACTGCATAAACTCTGGGTAAGAAGAAGCTTCCTTATTGTCACAATTTTGCAGTCTCACTATTAACACTGGATCTACTTCAATTAGAATGGGAGTCAGTTAAGTGTAGCAGACTAATCCAGTTGGATCTGTGGTGTTTAATCAAACATTCAAATGGTCAAAAACACAAAATTTTGATCCCAAAAGACTGAGCATCAAATAATTGAAAATGAAAAAAAAAACATGTTTTAAGCAGAGGGCAAAACCCCCTGTAGTCCCATACTCCCTGATTCTTATATATGCCAACTCCAAGGTCATACAACAGCAGGAAGGGGCAAATCCCCACCCCTGCTGTACTGCAGTCCCCTACATACAAATGCTGCCGTTGTTCTGTTGACAACATTTATTCGACATTTCAAACAACCAACAAAGTGAACATTCACACAAGTAAATGACTCCTATCCAGTAATAGTGCTAATTAGTGTGATCATATCCATGTGTTCCCTTTCCAGGTTGGGTGCCTTCTGTGTGGACTCTGCATGTTATCCTTGCATGGGTATGTTTGTTTTTTTCACTCGAAGTTCACATTTTCTCCCACATCTCAGAGACGTGCAGACACATCGAATCATTGCCAGTAGACATGTTTATGAAGTGATTATTTCTCTGCTGCATCCTGCAATGGACTATGTTCTCATACTGTACTGGTTTCGTGCTTTATGTCTGTCACTTGGAGTATGTATACATAACTAACTAACTAGTTTTTAAATACTGGAAGTAGTTTTCCTTATATAATCTGCCTAATAAATACCCAAGGCTAAATTCTATGTTTTGTACTGAGTGTTTATGAATTTATTTGCGTTATTTCCATAGTTGTATTTGTCTTGGAATGAGGAGTGTAAAGTATTTTTGGATGTATATTCCACATATCCGTTATTAAGGTAAAGCACACATAATGAAACTGAAAATAAGAGCTCACCTAACCTGGCATGTCAGACTGGTTAAATTGTAAGAGTGCATTTGTGATCTCACTGTATTATTCATTGTGGTGCCATCATGTACCTGGACTGCATAGCAACAGGTGGTATAGTTTAAAGGAAGCATTCCTGCATCAAACCTAGACCTGTTTCATAGCTATATACTGTATGTTTTCTAGTTAACAAAGGTCCTTTGTTCCTTCATGGTAACAAAATGTATATCACAGTTGTACATTGCATGTTTCATGCTTTGTGTGCACTTTAGTCAGCATATGCAATGTTTATCCTAAATATTATTTTAATTCGTTGACATTTAATTCATTGTGTGTTAATAATGACTTGCTCAGTGCAAATTTTTACCTATTTTTTAATTTGTTCTAAATGAGCAGTTTTATTCTGCACATGTGGGTGCTTTTGTGTTATATTTAATATACTGCAATTATTGTGCTTAAATTTAAAGGAACTTGAATTTAATGACTTTTCCTTGTTAGTGCCACTTTCAGTTGAAATTATTCGTAACCAAAAAACAAAACACAAAATGATGTAACAAAGTAATAGAAATGGACTTTTATTCCTTTCTATTTATCATGATTTTCCTTTATTTAATCTGGTATGTTTCTGGGCCTACATCCTTCACTGGGATTAAACAAAGGATAGTACATATGAGATACAGAAACCTGTTCTGTATGTTCAAAATAATAAAGCAAAGCACAGATTAATGACAGTCAAATTGTGGGGCATGCGTGCAATGATCCTTCAAAATCACACTGAGTAATGTCTGAAACCATGAATTCCCAGGCTTTCATGAGCTGAAGGTAAGCTATAACAAAATCAGCAAATAGCAAGTAAACAAGTTAGGAGGTACATATGTGCCAAGCAAGGGGACTCTTAGACTCCAATCAATCCTGACATACTATATCTAGTTGTGAAGAATTTGAGTTATTAATTAAAAGAGAGTGGAAGACAATGTGCTTAAAGTTAAAGTAATGGCTAGTAGGGCTCAATTTAACATGAAACCAGGTTAGGAGTTTATGTAAATGGCTTTTGTTCCCCTTAGAGTGCATTGTGGGATAATTATTCAAATATGGAAGGATACAAGTAAAAACACTGTGGTCTCTAGTCAAATGGGATCACTCATTCTATAAAGCTAATCATTTTTACTAATTATGAATCCTTAATTCTATATAAATATCAACTATAACATCAGTATTTACAAGTTCTGATGGCTTAGCATCCTCTTAAAGTTGCTTATAGGTTCATAGATAATTACTAGGTTAGCTACCTTGTGGGCTATTTTTAGCCTAGATAATTTCCCTTTCAAATGTAAGAATCAAACCCTGTATCTTGTGTCTGTGAAGTAAATACCTTAAACATTATACCAACCACATGACAAAAGCACCCACTAGCTATGTGCTGTTTTATTGGTTTGTAGATAAGTACTAGGCTAACTGCCCTTGTAAGCCTAGCCAATTTTCCCTCCAAAGATAAGATTCAAACTCTTTACCTTGTGTCTATGAGGTTAGCACAGTAATCATTATACCAGCTCCCAACTTGGAGTAGAATTGTTTTGTCTAAAATCCTGAGATTGCTAACATGCTCATAATATGTGGCAATAATGAGCCTGCTATTTTCTCCAATTTTCAAAAGTTGGATTTTGAAAGTGACACCGTTTTAAATAGTAAAGCTGTAACAAAGAAGCTGTGTATTGTTTTATTCTCTTTGCTTCATACTATGGATGGTTATGATTTTTTTTTGTATTAATTTTTTCAGGTTCTGTTGGTTTTTGCTAAGGAAGACAGTCAGAGTGATGGCTTTTGGTGGGCATGTGACAGAGCTGGATATAGGTGTAATATCGCACGAACACCAGAATCGGCACTTGAATGTTTTCTAGACAAACATCATGAAATCATCATCATCGATCATAGAAATTCACGGTATTTCGATGCTGAAGCAATATGCAGGTAACAGAAACAGTTTTATTTATTTACAAATGTTTGCTGTAAAGCAGACATACAGCTCAAATGAATTCCATAAAAGGACCCAATTACAAAACGTATTCTGAATGTTAAAGCTACGCTAGTACAAAAATGTAAATATTAAAATTGCAGAAATTCAGACTAATCCTTCTAAAAACACATTAGCTTCTCAAACAGGGAGCTTATTTGGGTTATTGAGTGACTTGACATTAAAAAGTTGAATAAGAAAAAAAATGCTGACACAAGCAAACTCATAAGGGTGCTTTATGTATGACAGTGTAGGGGTTAGCAAGCAATGCCCCTCCAACATACACACTTGCATGCTCATGGGTGTGACTGATGTATATTTTCTTCCATGTAAAGTTCAGTTTTATTTTTCCACATCTGCTGGGATTTTGCAGGATATGTGTTTTTTATTATTAGTTCATCTAATTATTGCCCTTGCATAGCTGAAGTGGAGTAGTGGGACAGTATGGTAACTTATAAGACCTTCACTTCAGAGTCCCAGGGTCCAAGGGTCCGGCTTGACTGCATATCTCTGTCTGTGCAGTTTTCCATGTTCTCCCTGTATCTGAGGCTTTTTCCATCTCTCTGGTAATGTGCTGATTAACTGAATGCACTAAACTTTCATGCATGAGTTGCATTCACCCTTATCCTTCTTGCATGGCTATTGACTGGTTAATAAAGTAAATAATTTAGATAAATTAAATAAATAAATAAATTAGGTCAGTAACTAATGTTGTTTGTTTTCCTCTGAATTCATCTAAATATGTTAGAGTTGCTGTCCTTTATTTTTCATGGATATGTTTGAGAGCAATGTCAGGTCACCTTTACAATGTAATGCATTGTCAGAAATTTCATATTGAATGTCCAGTTTTAAAACTCTTATATTCTTGATTTTGCATTTCTTATTTGCAATGGTGATGGATAGGTTGACAGATGAGATCAGACAGGAGTCCCCGTGGACTATGATGTTTGCAGATGACATTGTGATCTGTAGTGAGAGTAGGGAACAGGTGGAGGAGACCCTGGAGAGGTGGAGATATGCTCTAGAGAGAAGAGGGATGAAGGTCAGCAGGACTAAGACAGAATATATGTGTGTGAATGAGAGGGAGGATAGAGGAATGGTGAGGATGCAGGGAGTAGAGGTGGCAAAGGTGGATGAGTTTAAATACTTGGGATCAACAGTTCAGAGTAATGGTGAGTGTGGAAGAGAGGTGAAGAAGAGAGTACAGGCAGGATGGAGTGGGTGGAGAAGTGTCAGGAGTGATTTGTGACAGACTAGTTACCAGTAAGAGTGAAAGGGAAGGTCTACAAGAGGGTAGTGAGACCAGCTATGTTATATGGGTTGGAGACAGTGGCATTGACAAAAAGGCAGGAGTCAGAGCTTGATGTGGCAGAGTTGAAGATGCTAAGATTTGCACTGGGTGTGACGAGGATGGACAGGATTTGGAATAAGTATATTATAGGGTCAGCCCAGGTTGGAAGGTTTGGAGACAAAGCCAGAGAGGCAAGATTACGTTGGTTTGGACATGTGCCGAGGAGGGATGCTGAGTATATTGGGAAAAAGATGCTAAGGATGAAGCTGCCAGGTAACAGGAAAAGAGGAAAGCCTAAGATAAGGTTTATGGATGTGGTGAGAGAGGACATGCAGGTGGTTGGTGTGACAGAGCAAGATGCAGAGGACAGGAAGAAATGGAAACAGGTGATCCGCTGTGGCGACCCCTGATGGGAGCAGCCGAAAGAAGAAGAAGATATTCTTGATTTTGCATGTTTTTGTCTTATAATCTACATATTAAAAATAGGTTCTGTTTTCGAAGTTTCAAATCCAAAAGTGCTATAATTAGTATCAGACATCTTTGTTATAGTGAAAGAATAACATTAAACTATGTTAAATATTGAGATCATTAGAACATGTTAAATTAAAAGCAATTATTCAGGGATAACTGGTACAAGTATTTTTTTCTCTTACCCCCAGTAGTATTTCATTTGTTGTGTTCTTTTCCCACACCATCTGCTTGGATTTGTTTTGATAAGCACTTTGCATGGATAATTTAGCCTATGAGTTAGCACACATTATCCTTTTGTCCAGGGTTTGATTCCTTTGGCCTGTATTTGCCTACTGCATGACTCTTATAGGTTCATATGAATGCATTAGTCTAACAACCACAAGGGCCTTTTAAGCGTAGAAAAGCTCTACTTGTATCAAGATTATGTCATCTCAGATGAGACTTGAACCCATAATCCCTGGCTTAGGAGGCCAATGCCTTATACATTTTCCCTAGCGTAGGAGGCCAGTGCCTTATCCATTATGCCACTAGAGCCTGACATAAAATGGTCTCTCTGATGTCAAGCAAGTGCACAAACATATACACACACACACACACACACACACACACACACACACACACACACACACACACACACATACCTCAGCTGACTACAATGGGAACAGTACCCTTACCTATCAAAGTACACTGATTAAAGAACTACTATGTTTAAGGCAAGCACCACATCTGAAGTTACTTAACCAGGGAGTGGTTGAGAGTCAGATAAAGGTACTTGTGGATCAATGCTCTACTCTAGTTAATAAATAAATAAATAGATGTACAGATACATTAAATGTAATTATCTTAGTCAGACATTTAGTACTTAAATATTTAAACCTATGAATCTATAACAAGCATATTAACCCATGAACCTCTAGTTAACATTTTCTCCATGTATGGAATAGGAAAAAATGAACAAGCATAGGAATCTGTCTAGTTCCAACCTCACTACCACAACTGTTGAAGAAAAAATTAAAAAAAAAAAAAAAAACAGAGAAATTAGTGGTCTTAAACCTTTGCTGATGAGCTCAGTCACAATAATTCCCAAAAATCAGGAAAACCAGGTAGTGTTCCAAAGCAACAAACATTTATTCGTCACAGATAAGTGATCCTCAGTATCAAAAATCAGAAATTTTAACCTGTTATACTCTTATTATATTTCTCCTAAAACCTTTTGTCTATTAATACTTTATGTTGTAGGTAACTGCCACCTTTAACAGTGGTAATGCATAGCATTGCTGTTAATGGCTGCAGTGACATGTCATACAGACTTTTTTCTACCTTTTTGTAAACACTTGCATAGTAGGATTACAAGGATGAAATGCATACATATGAAAAGTTAGTCCCCCTAAAATGTTTTTTTTATCTTATTCCCCTTCAAGTTAAAACATTCTGCTGTGTCTCTGAAGATGAAAGTGTAAGTTAGAAAATTTGTCAAACATGATTCACAGTAGTCCAAGATCGAATGGGTCGTGCATCTCCTAAATATATGCTAGGTGATGGTTCAAGTGGTTTTGAAGAGGGGATACCATGTGCACTGTATGGAGAGTTGGTCCATTGTTGTGATCTACTTGATGCAGGTGATCCTGGAGGCAATGATCTGTCAGTATTGTGTGTCAGTGATCAGGATCTTGAATAGGAGGCTCTGCTAGGTATACATGAACACTGATGTGGCCCGCATGAAATCTGTTATGCTTGTTCACCTAGACTACTTACAGGACTTTCTTGAGAAGCAATTGTATTCTCACATATTCTCTCCCCATGTGTCTGGACAGTACCCTATCCTATTCCCCTTACAATACAGACTCCCACTTAAGTCTGGTAGGTCCTAACTAGAGGAGGCTGATTGGTGTGTTACTGTACCATGCATAAGTCAGTATGGTAATGACATTATCCCTACTCTGTGCCATTCCCATGTACTGCTGGAAATCATCACGCATACTGTGGTAGACCCTGACCATTTCCAGCTGATTCTGTTGCAGTGCTCTGAGCACTAACAGTGTCACAACGTATTCCCTGCTGGCCAGGCAATGCTTTATGTGTTTCCTGGGGAAGCTGTAACATATTCCTGCACCTGGAACACTTTTTTTAAAGGAGTCTTTGTGTAAGCTGTTACCTCTGAATGTCTCCCATCATTGTGAAAATGTTCACCTGGGTTTGAAGGTACTGGTGTTGAGGTGCATGATTGTTCCTCCTGCACATGAGCGTAATGTCATCATGTGCATGACTTTGTGATACACTGTTGCTTCCTGCAGAGTTACTAACCTGTTGTGTAGTCTGAGATATTGACATTATAATTGGAGACAGCCTTCAACTTTCCTCAGGCTGACTCATAAATGTAACTATGTCATCATCATCATCATCATCATCGTCATCATCATCGTCATCGTCATCATCGTCATCATCATCGTCATCATCATCATCATCATCATCATCATCATCATCATCATTGTCATCATCATCATCATCATCCTCGTCATCAGCCTCAGCATTATCAACAGCATCACCAATGGCCATTCTGCTGCTGGTATCCTCCAAATTTACTGGTGTCGTGGAACTGTTTGTTTTTTATGCTGAACCTGTAAAAATGGTTTGAAAACATTACTAATAATGAAACTGCACACACTGCTATATGCTTATATGGGGGAAGCAGGACGTTTACCATGCAGACTGCCTTCACTGCTATGCTGTGCTGACATACAAGGTTCACCTATTAACTGTCATGTTTTTAATGTGATCATTCCTTGTCAGCATTAAATTCTCCATGTAAGTATGTGTTACTGTTTTTAAAGCAACCTTCATGAGCAGATGAGTGTTGCTGCTGAAGACATTGGTAATACCCCACACCACCTCTAATTATTCCAGTGGCACCACCTTCTGTGAAACAATCACCCCCACAGATAGATAGAAGGTATTCCTCATCTGGTGTTAAGTGAATAATTGATGGAGCCCCCCCCCCCCCCAGCCTTGCTACTGGCACTTCCTACCATATCTTATTGCACTTTACTGTCTATTTTTACCATGCCCTGCATTAATGCTGAGAAGTACTTGATTCCAGACTTTGGTCAACTCGACTTGTTTGAATCCCCCCATCCCCCCCTTTTACCAATTACGTTTCCCATCTGTCCTTAAGGCTGCCATGAGGACACAAATTTTCTTATAGCTAAAATTATCCTCTGCTTGGATCCTTTATTTTCCATCACTACTGTATATTAAAAAAGGGCCACAGTCACACAGTCATTTTTTTTATGTAATCACTTTTAAACTACAAAACACTGGCTAACTTTGCCTGCCATTCTCGTAAAAAATGTTAATTAACACAAAGCACATAATGATATGTGTGTGTGTGTGTGTGTGTGTGTGTGTGTGTGTGTGTGTGTGTGTGTGTGTGTGTGTGTGTGTGTGTGTGTGTGTGTGTGTGTGTGTGTAATATATATATATATATATATGTGTGTGTGTGTGTGTGTGTGTGTGTGTGTGTGTGTGTGTGTGTATAAGACATCTCAGTCTAGCCAATAAAATTGCATTGTATTACTTGCAGTGTATTCAAGTCATTAAAGCAATCATTTATTTTCTTTTTTTATATAATTCATCCATAACCTGCCCTCCCACCACTGTCATGTGTTCATAATACTGCCATTTTTTCATTTATCACTCCATCCATCCATCCATTTATCCACAACTTCTTTTTCCTATCTTTCCACATGGGGTTGGAGTGTCACTTCAACAGTGACAATCATCTAGCGCCAAGGTTTACACCACCGGGTGGCTTGTGTTGGCATGGTAGTTCATCCATACCACACACACATTCACACCTATGGCCAATTTAGAGAGTCCAATCCACCTACTACATGTCTTTGAAATGTGATAGGAAACTGGAGCACCCAGAGAAAACCCAAGTGAACACAAAATGTGGGAGGAAACTGGAGCACCAGGAGAAATCCCAGGTGAACACAGGAAGGACATGCAGACCCTGCACAGAAGGCATTCCAGCCAAGAATCAAACTGGGGAAACTCTTGCTGTTTGGTGACAATGCTATCCACTGTGCCATGCTGCCGTCCAATATTTTCATCACTGTCACTCAGAAATCTCCCAGTAAACATACATTTATGTTGACTCAGCAAAATATTCTTACCATGGCAGAACTATGCAATTAAATGACTGCATTTCTGGCATGTATACACGTCAGTAAATGATTCCAAAGTAATGGCTATTCTCATTTATTACAAGTCATTTCCACTGTTGCTGTACTGAAATCCAACTTGTAAATCAAAGTAATTATAGCAATCATTTGTTGCCATCGTAATACACGCATCATATATGTAAGTAACATTTGTTAACTTTAACTCACTAATTCAACATATTTTAAATGCTTCTTATTAAATTATAATTGTATTAAAATTATTTGCTAACTTTAAGAAGTCTGGGGCATCCTAAAACATTTGTCTCCTAGCTCACTCGAATATTGGCAAATTAATATGGCAATATTCAAGTTTTCCATGTAAATTCACGTGCTTTATGCAAATGAGGCCTTTTTTTATTTATCTCTATAAATCTTAGTAATATACAAAAGTGTACAACCATGTATCAGCATCCATGGCTCTTGATTGATCGTGAACGTAGGCCCAAACTGACATGAATGTACTGAGAACAGCTCTGCAGTCCACAGCACTCCTCAGCAGTCTGCAGCTTGCCACAGTAATGCACAAATGTCTCTGTACTTAAAATCAGAATATAGTAAAAAAAAAAAATGGGATTATCTGAATGACAATTTGCACAGTGTAGTCCCAGCCCATCTAATGTCATCTGTCACACTTAAGCCCCTCAAACAACTCATTGTTTCTTAAAATAATAATATACAACCCCAAAAAGTATAATTCCTGCTGTATTGCATGAGGCAGGTATAAATGGTAGTCAGATGGAATACTCTAGAAAATGCACCTCATGCAATGACCAGCAGCAGTAGCAATTGTAACTCACATTCATAACTACTATTCAATATATTTCATTTTTTATCCACGTGTAAGTGAAATGTGAACAGCTTCCTTTAAGAACAAAAATGCATGTGACAAAGCATTTTTGGTTTAACCAGACTTGTCAGTAATATCAGTATCTGGTGTAATGCCTCTACTACTTAACTGGGTTTGGTTAAGATGATGTTACACCCCAGTGTGAGTGGTTTTGAACCTCTGAACTACAGACCTGCTCTTACTTTCTTCATTTTGTTTCTGGCACTTCGCGTCATGGCATCACCTGTGAAGACACAAGGCCACATTCCAAGCTGGTCCAACAAAGAGACCCTTATTATGCTCTAGCTTTTCAACAAGTCATATCAGGAAAATAGTGAGGCACGCACAAAAACTATTACCTGGAAAAAAATTGATATCTGGCAGTGCTATCACCAGTATGATGACTTGCAGAAGTGTAGGCCTGACCAGTTGGTTAAGTGGATAGACCAGGTGACATAGAGAATGCTAGAGTTCTGTAGTAGTTACATTTTTTTTACTTGTTACTACTTTGAGTGATATTCAACATAAAAACACATATAACAAGTTTGCATAAATAGAAGTTCCTGCTGAAAAAGATATTTGTAATTGCAAAAATTATCTGTATCATTGTTATAATAATGCAAAGGAAGTTAAAACATATGTATACACATACATGCATCTGTTTAAAAAGATATGGTTATTTGTTAACGTAATGTTCTGAATAAATGCAAATGTAACCAATGTAATTAATGTCTGCATATATCGCTCTGTAAATCAAAGGCAAATGTGCAGGATTACAAGAAGTACTTGTTCGTGTATTTATACAGACTGAAGAAAAAAATTCAATTAAATCACATAATAATTGAATATATCATTGCATGAACTGAATTACTATTTAGATTACATGCAGACAGTTTTGGTAAATAATTTTTTTTGTATGCCAAATAAATATCACTATAACAATAGTTTAACACAGTTGTTTGTTCAAAAGTAATGTAAGTCCACATACATCATGGCTGAAATGTCAGTCAGGCACCCCGGCCTAGACAATTTGGAGGTTGAAGGAGAAGGGTAGGGTTGTTGTGTCAAGTGAATGACCAGAACATTCTTTACTCAAAAATGACTAGTTCTAAATTACTTATTAAATCACACACATTTGCACACCAAAGGAGTGCAAACTTCCACAAATTTCTACATATGTCTGTGTGAATAGCTTTTTCCTACAGTGTTATATTCAGACCATAGTATTTTGAAAACAACATTCCACCCACATTGCATACTTTTCTTTTTAACTTCCATTAAGTTGAAGATTGTCACAGTATAAGAATTCATACAGTCACATATATATGCATACCTCTCAACTGTACAGATTTTCGCAGAATGTCCAGATTTGTGCCTCATATGTTTGGTCTGTTTCTCATAAAGTTGTGGTCTTCTGGCAAATCTTTGGTAAATTGAGAGCTGAAGTCATAAAATAATGACAGACATTTGAGTTTCAACCTTCATACCCTTTAGAAAATCCATGCTAATGCAAAATCTTTTATTCTATCATTTTTTAAGTTTGTTGTTGTATCTTTTGGCTTTTCCCGGTTAGGGGTCGCCACAGCAGAACTCTGGTCCGCTAATGATTGGCAGTAGATTTTTACTTACCGACTTGCCAGGCCTGACGCACAACCTTCAACGAAGGTACGCCCATTCACGCATGTCTCCACACAGAAGACGCTTTAGCTGATAATCCAACAGGACAACGTCTTACTGTGAGGCGACAACACTACCGCAGCACCACCACTGCAGCTACAGAGGCAATATTTAAAAGGTATCCCTATTTTTGGTCCTTTGCCCCCCCCCCCCCATTATTTTTGCCTTTGTCCAGATTTCTTGCCCTTAGAGGTTGAGAGGTATGTACATAATGTAAAACAAATCCCCCCCAAAAAAACATTGAGGAAGCACTGAAGGGAATACGTTACCTTGAAAATACAGGTAAACAAGAATTGTCTTATGTCTTCTCTTTACAGCTGAGGATGAGGTAAGATATAACAAAAGGCAGCAGGAATGAAGAGTAGCTACGTTACTAACTTATGACTACAATTCCATACAATAATATCTGTTGACCTTATTTCCTGATACATATAGATAGATAGATAGATAGATAGATAGATAGATAGATAGATAGATAGATAGATAGATATAGTAATCTTAAATGAGTCAGTAGTGGGCATTTGTTACATTACTGAAACCAAGACTGCAGTATTCTGTCTTAAACTATTTCTAAATGTGTATAAAAGATTATGCACCACTTACCTTAAACAAATGCCATCAAATCATTACATTACTGTAAACAAGACTGAGAGATATGTCAGTACATAATTGCTGTAGTCTGTCTTAAACTGTTTTCTTTAGTGGTTGTAATGAAATATTTTTACATTTTACCTGAAAGAACTGCAGTGAAATCATTACATTACTGCAAGCAAATGTAATGAATATGTCAATATAAACTGGATTATTTTTGTCTTTAAATGATTAACTGTAATATTAATGAATGGTATTTTTAGTGCTGTCCTGAATGTCAGACTCAGAAATGTGCAGAACTTGAGAGGAACACACTGCCCTTCCAAGGACTCACAAGCACTTCCAATATGAATTCATCTGAAGTCTGCATAAGCACTGCTCATATCCTTCCTCCCAGTGTATGCATAAGCTTTTCCCATGTACAAACTGTACTTCAGTAAAGTTTTACTTGTAATGTAAAACTGTTTTAAGAAATTAAATGCCATGTAATACAATGTGAGAATTTATTCTGTACTTTCAATTTTGTCCCCTCCTTCTCTGTTTTTATTATTTTAATTATGCATTTTTTCTCCTTAATTATTTTATTTCTCTCCCATTTATTTTACTTTTTTTACAGATTCAAATCTCTGAGGAGTGGCCCAGGCATGTAGCTCCCAGGTTAGGGTGCACACACCCTCTCCCCGTCCAGGGACTTCCTCGCAGGTCTGGGGTGAAGGCACCAGTCCTGCAGGCACCCTGGCATGTGATAGTCTGGAAAGCCTCACAGAATAGGGACGTCAGGACTTGGTAGAGGACATACTGGATCAGGTACTGGACAGACAGATTCAACCAGCCAAAGCCTCTCTTTAGCATGTTGAAGACATGGTCTTCCAGTTGGTGCTGACCACTGTACTACTGCATGCCCTTACCTCCTCAACATCAGGGTCACCTACTGCACCAATATCTGGGAGTGGAAGTTTTTGGGGTTTTATGGATGGTGAACCCCTGTACTATCTCTTCTTCAGTCTTTCTGCCCTTACCCTTTATCCATCATCCTGTTACCTTTTGACCACCCACAATCCCTATCACAAAAACACACTTAAAAGAAATAGGGATGGTCTATCCCTGACAAAAACATGGTGCCCCTCCTCTCCAACCACTTGTAGTAGAAACCATCTTGATGTTTTCCTTCTGTGTTCCCATCTTTGCCTCCCATTTGTCAATCTTTCCCATCTCCCTCCTTCTGTTCTATAATAAAACCATGCTCTTGCCTTAGAACTTTCAAGAATGACGGCGCTGAGAAACACTCTGGCAATACTCAGAAACGACGTAATACTAATCCGCAGGCATTTGCATACTAATCCACAAGTTCCTAATGCTGAATTTTACATACTTTTTGCTTTTGCAGTAAATAGGTGTGTTTTTACAAAGGGTTTTGCTCATGCTCACTGACTGCAAATAACTTGCTCAGAGCTTAGTTATAAGTCCGTCTGGCAGCACTATTTCAAGATAACTGCTAGGCATGTGCAAAGTCTTGGACTACGAACAACATCCTGTACTTAAAAGTAATTTCTTACTATTGAAGAAAGTTGAATTTTATGAAATTTAATGTGTTCTGCTTGCACCTAGTGAACCAGTTATTTTGCACGTAATGGAGCATTTTGATTACTATTGCATTTAAGGAGCGGGCACTGCATCCAGAATATTACCATTCCTCTATCTCACAAACACTGCAGCCATGTAAAGAATGGCATAATAGTCATGGTCTTATGTATTACATGATGCAGGATAAACATACCTCTCAACCTGTAGACACTGAAAATAGGAACTAGGGCCCTCGAAAATCAAGTACATCCAGCCAAAAATCTGGTCATCTAATTAGCACAAAATGTAAATGCCAAATAGCACATAGCCCTTCCTACTTCCATTGGGAATGTGAGGCAGTACTCAGAAATATGTTTTTAAAAAGAGAGAATGCCAAAAATTAGGGAAAAATATAAGTACATTATCAAAGAGACAGTGTGCAATCTGTACACTTTAATGAACATTATTGCACAATTCTACCAAACAAGGTTGTTTATTTTTGCAACTGAAAAAGGAAGATATAAGATATTTGTCCTCTCTCTCTCTTTAAATTATTAGTACAACTAATATGGTGGTCATGTAGTCTGTGTGTTTTTTTTTTTGTGTACTGGACAGCTTCAAACATCATGTGTTATGAGGGGGATTCAGAAAAGTGTGTCAGAGGTAAATCAAGCCTGAAAACAGGGACATACCTCCAAAAATAGGAACATTGTGTATAGGGGTAAATCAGGCCTGAAAATATGAATGTTTCTCTAAAATAGATTCACATCAGAGGTCTGAGGATACACTATTGGCAGGATGCTAGAACATTCCCTCGTGGCATGAAAGCCTCCTTTAAATGAATTGGAACAGCTGATTAGAATTGTATGTGGGAAGAACTACATATATTAAACTAAATGTCTGCTTGCATAGTGGATAGTGGAAACCTTTTTTACCAACAGTAATCTTTATCAATGGCCATTGCATGTATTAAAGTTTAAACCACATACAAAATCAGATTACAAGTTGTTCAGCCCAGAGTAATTCTTGTTATGTTAGAGCACTGCCCGTGCCTACTCTATACAGGAAGCTTAATCTTTTCAGCTGCAAAGCAGCCTTTGCATTCCCATTTGCATATTGCTGGAGTTGTGCAGAAACGTGATATGCTGCAACTGCCATATATGCATATTAAATCCTAATGGCTCGTTCAGCATTGTCTTACGAGTAGAACAAGTTGTGAGTCAGTGTCAGATGTCATTCCACTATGCCAGTGTCATGAAAATAAGTGCCTCCACCTGGCAGGTGCAGACAGCCATATGATGCCTTATATCAGACTTATCCCATTATATGCAGCATATGGCCTTCTTGAAATCCACCCTAAATCATTCCATCAGAACATTCACAGGGCAGGTGCTTTGTACTTCTAATAAACTGCTGATAGAATGTGTTGCATGGTAAATGGGCATCTGATATGCTTAGCTCAACCACTCCTTGTTTAATCTCAGACCTGTGCAGCAAGGGCCGAATCTATGCACTGTACATGCTCCATGTTTTCTTGGGGAGTGGCTTGCTCCTGTAGCATTGGACAGCTTGGTGATTCAGTAGTAACATCTCTGCCTCACATATCCAGGGTTAGGTGTTCAATTCTGGTCATGGTCTGGGTGGATTGTCAAGTTTGCCCTTTGCCTGTCTGGATCTTCCTCCCAAAACATGCTGAGTGATCAACTACATTAGATTGTCTGTATTTGTTTTGTATTTCTCCTTGCCTTTGTGGCCCAGTTTATGACGGAAAAGGGTCCAACGACTAGCCCACTTACCCTGTTTACAAGTAATGCTCCAATATTCCCCATTGCTTTCATAAATGAGATAGAATATTGATCAATGGCAGTGGAGGAATTATTTGTAACCTCTAACCAGTGAAAAACAGCAGAAATTCCTGATGTTGCTACAATAAACTGAGATGTCTTCTTTGTGGAATCAGATAACCATAATGATATTCTTCATGTTTCACTGTTGCAGTCATCACATTTGGGTTATCTGCTTGCAGTAGCCCTCAGTTGGCCTGATTATCAAAGTATTGGGTCCTGTGTCGGTTGCTGTCTCATCTTCTGTGACGTCAGGTAGTCAGGGGTATAAAGCATATAGCCGACGCCATTACAGCAGTCTTTCTTGCCGTGCGGTGCCCAACACAGAAGCAGTTCACAAGTGCCAGTCGGGCGACTCCTGAAATTTTCGTTTTCGAGTTTCAGAACCGAAGTCTTCAACTAAAGCTAATTACCCCATTGGGGAATCTTTTTCTTGCTCTAAACCGATGTCAGTAAAAGTCACTAATTGTATTTCTTGTGGAAAGCAAATACCTCATAAATATTTTCATTCATACTATATTCCTTGCCTAGGCCCTGACCACGACATACCTCGCTGTCAGTTTTGTGCCCTATTTAAACTTCGAACTGTTCGTCGTCAGTATATTTTCGCTTCTACACATTTTGGTACTCGGATCAATTATCCAGATATATCTTCAGTAAGCCACCTGACTACCGACATTCTGAAAAAACACAAAGATAAAGACAGAGACAGGCCGCCTAGGTCCAAAGCTGCCGACGATGCTTCTCCTAAGCTAGTCGCCAGTTCGCCGGTACTAAGTGAGGTGCTTTCGCAGCCCCTGATACCTGCTACTTCAGATTCGCAGGCCCCTACTGAGACCCATTTGGAGTCCGGTATGCCGCAAGATGCTTCAAGTGTGGAACCTGTGGATGTCTCTACCTTGGATGGGTCCGGAGCCGCTGTGCAGGCACCGGCTTATGAGGGTGTATTCAGGCCTACTGACTTGCATATTAAACCAATGCCATCTTCTTCTTCAAGGCCTAAAACTTGAACCATGCCTAGGAAACCGATGACCAGACCGCATGGTCAGGCCTCTATGCCTAAAAAACAAATGATAAGAATGGCTGAAGACCTTATTACTTTAATCAGGGGAAGCCAACCTTCCCCCTCTAAGAGACCTAGGACTGAATTTGCTTATGATACTTCTGACCAGGATTCTGAAATTTCTGTCTCCTCTGATGACCAGGGTGTACCCTTATCCACCTATGAGGATTCTGATGCAGAGGACTCTATTCCCTCTGCTTCTCCCCCAGAGGATTTTTCTTTTGGTGAAACCTTGCATACTCTTAAGGAGCATTTTCACTGGGAAAGCCAGGATTACTCTGATTCTAAAAAGTGCTTAGAGATTTCTTACTCCTGCCCCAACACAGGCCTTTAGCTATCCCTCCGGGGCTGGACATTGTTGATGATGCCTTTTCGGGATCTAGCTTGGCCCCTGACTCTTTACCTCCTGCTCCCAGGAAACCTGATAGATATTACAGGGTCCCTGATTCTCACAAGTTTCTTTTTAAAAATCCTACTGCAGATCCTGAGACCATTTCACAGGGACCCAAGGGCATTAAGGCTACTACTGCCAAAAATCCTACCCCCTCTGATAGAGATTCCAGGGTCATGGGGTAAGAAGGTATGCTCCTCTGCAACCTTGGCCATCAGGGCCTTAAATTGCCAGTTTCATATGTTAAAGTATCAGCAGCATATTATTGGATTGCTTAAACAGAAAATGATATTGATTCCTGATTGTGCTGAAAATAAGGATTTACAGGATTTAATGCATTCTGCTGAACAGGTTGGAAAACATACTTTGCAATGTGGTTTTGAGTCACTAAAGGTATCTTGAAGGGCTGCTGTTACTGGGTCTGTACTTAGAAGGCATGCTTGGCTTAAGGAACAATCTTTGCCAGATCATGTTAAAACTAAATTGCCGGATGCTCCCTTAAATCAGGACTGCCTGTTTGGCAACAAAGCAGAAGAAGTTCTTAAAAAGATGAAGGAAAAAGCTAAATCTATACAAACTGTTAAAGATTTCTTACAAGTGCAGCCTTCAAGATTTAGTAGGCATTGGCCCTCAAAAAATTGGTCCTTTCCTGCCTCTTCCAGACCTTCTCAGTTCAAGCCCAGAACCAGCAGAACAACCAGGCTTCAGTCCCAGGGTACACACAGGACTAAGCAGTGGGGGGCTCCCACTTCCAAATCAGGGAGTAGTAAGACTCCCCCCTATGGTAAGCTGTCTCAATGGCAACTTTAAAACTTCCAAGCACTTCTCAACTGACTGCTCCTTTAGTGGGAAAGATTGCTCTGCAAGCAAAAAACTGGGAACTCATTACCAAGGACAAATGGGTTTTAAACAGTTTCCCAAGGATACAGATTTCACTTCCACACGTTACCAACCCCAGATGGTTGGCAGATCTGCCCCCAAATTAGTGGGCAGAGGCTCAAAAGCAAGTACTCTCTCTCTTAAGATTAGAGGCTATTCAGACTGTACCAGAACAGGAAAAGGGACAAGGTTTCTACTCAAGACTTATCCTGGTACCCAGAAAAGACAACACATGGCATCCAAACCTGGACCTTTCTATCCTAAAGACCTTTTTGGTTATTCCAAAATTCAAGATGCTAACTCTTCACCAGTTGCTTCCCATGATAGGCAAGGATGCCTGGTTGGCAACACTGGATTTAAAGGAGGCCTACCTGCACATTCCAATCAGGGAGTCTTGCAGAAGATACCTATGCTTCAAAGCAGGCTACATGCACTATCAGTTCTCTTCACTGCCCTTTGGCTTATCTACTGTGCCCAGGGTATTCACAAAGTGCCTAGCTCCAGTCATTGCATTTTGCAGGCAAAGAAATATTCAAATATACCCATACCTGGACGATTGTCTAATTCAGGCAGAAAGCCAGGACATACTTTTGAATCATCTGGCTTTTGTACAAAAGGTGCTAACTTGTCTGGGGTACACCATAAGTGAAAAGAAATCACACCTGGTACCCTGTCAACAAGTAATATTCCTAGGAGCAAGCTTGAATACAACTTCCCAGATGGCTTTCCTCGCGCCAGAGAAACAAATTCATTTGACAAGTTACTTCAAACTAGTGGCCACAAAGACCTTGCTGTCTGCAAGGAAAAAAACAGCAAGCCTTGGGGTTCATGGCCTCGTGCATTCTACTAATTCTGTATGCAAGACTGCATATGAGGAAACTACAGTGGTATCTAAAAAGCCTATGGTGTCAACATTCTCAGGATCTAGAAGCAATGATTCCTATCATACCTTGCCTACGGTTAAAATTCCTTTGTTGGGCAGAGGCCTGCCACCAAAAACAAGGGACTGCCATTCACTCTATCCCCTGCTGCCCAAACCCTAACAACAGGCACATCAGACTATGCATGGGGGGCTCACCTGGCGTTGAAGTGCATTCAGGGCAAATGGAACCCAAGTCAAATGCAAATGCATATCAATCAAAAAGAAATGTTAGCTGTACAGAATGCTCTGACAGCCTTCAAGGACCACATTCTTCCAGGACAATTAATGGTAAAGACGGACAACACCACTGTTATGTGGTACATAAACAAGCAGGGGATACCCATTCCTACCCCCTCTGCAGACTAGCCATAGCTCTGTGGAACACAGCCTTGAGCGACCAAGTGCATCTACAGGCTCAATTCCTGCCAGGAAAACTAAATACACTGGCAGATGAACTAAGCAGAAATCTAATGGACCCATATGAGTGGAAACTGGAACCAAACACTTTCAACATTTTGATAAACAAATGGGGGAGCCCAGATATAGACCTGTTTGCCTCCACCCCAGAACTATCAATTGGACAAATTCTGCACAAGGAATCCCCACAAACAAGCTTGGAAAGTGGATGCTCTGTTCTTCAGCTGGAAAAATCAGTTTATGCCTTTGCTCCTCTGCCTCTCCTTGCCAAAGTACTACTAAAGATCAAACAGGACACACCGAGGATGATATTGATTGCACCAGACTGGCCATGCCAACAATGGTACCCCCTCTTGCGCAGTGTGTCACAGCTAGCCCCATGGCACCTGCCTTAGACCCCTACCCTACAGCAGGAGAGCCAGATTCTGCACCCCTGGCTTCAAACCCTGCACCTGGCAGCCTGGCTAATTACCTAATGTCGCCATTACCATCCCTCAGTAAGTAAGTGTTGTATGTCATTTTTGAGGCAAGGAGGCCTAGTACTAGAAAATCTTATGCTGAAAAATGGAAAAGATTCTGTGCCTGGAACCAAACTCACACACATCAGCACCCAATTTACCTCAGATTCTTCAATACTTAACTGAGATGCTTCAGAAGGGCCTTTCCTTTTCCTCCATTAAAAGTCACGCCTCAGCAATTTCAGCTCATTACAACACAGAACCACCCCTCTTTTCTCACCCACAGCTCAAGCAGTTTCTCAGAGGGGCCAAAATCTTACCACCAAGAAGAGCCCCAACTCCAGCCTGGGACCTTAACTTTGTATTGGAAAAACTCACTCTGCCTCCTTTTGAGCCATCTGCAAGTTGTTGTTGTTGTTGTTTGTCTTTCGGCTTTTTCCCGGTAAGGGGTCACCACAGCGGAACTCTGGTCTGCTAATGATTGGAAGTAGATTTTTATGAAACACCGAGGTGCCAGCTCGACGCCCAACCTTCAATGAAGGCATGCCCATTTATGCACGCATGTCTTTCGAATGCTACCCAACCACGGAGAGGACATGCAGACTCCACACAGAAGGCACTACCAAGCCTTGCCGAGAATCGAACGGGAGAAACTCTTGCTGTGAGGTAACAACGCTACCACCATACCACCGTGGCATTGAGCCAGCTGCAAGTGCAGAGTTAAAATTCCTTTCTTGGAAAACAGCGTTCCTTTTAGCAATCACTTCAGCAAGAAGGGTATCTGAATTACAGGCTGTTATGGCAGTGGAGCCTTTCATCATCTTTCATGCGGACAGGGTGTCCCTCAAGACAAATCCCTCCTTCATGCCCAAGGTGGTATCCAGTGTGGCTCTTAATCAATCCATTCATTTGCCAACCTTCATTTCTAATCCACAGAATAAAGGGGAATGGATGCTGCACTCCTTAGGTGTGCACAGACAACTTAGATTTTACTTGGACAGGACTAAACCTCAAAGGAAATCTGAACAACTGCTGGTGGCATTTGCTGCAGGGCAGAGGGGAAGGCTATTTCAAAGCAATCCATTTCTAAATGGATAGGCCATTGCATTAATTTCTGCTATAAGCACCATGGAAAACCTATCCCACAGGGGATTAGACCCCATTCAACCAGGGCTGCATCTACCTCTACAGCCTTTCTCAGGGGTGTCCCTACCAGAGACATCCTAGAAGCTGGTACCTGAAGTTCTGTACATACCTTCACCAAGCATTACCATTTTCCAATTTTCTCTAAAGCCAGAGCTGGCTTTGCCACTGCAGTCTTGCAGGGCCTTATAGCTGGTCCTAATGCTACCTAAATTCCTCCTCCCATCCTTAGCTTTGGGAATCTACCCAAATGTGATGACTGCAACAGTGAAACATGACGAACATAGTGCTGTTGTGTACACTTAATATAAATGTAGATGTTCAAGTGCATTCACTGTTGCAGTCCTTTTTACCCTCCCTCCATTCACCTGACTTCTTTTGGCTATACCTCTACACTCCCTTACTGTGCTTAAAAGCATTTTGGTGTATTTGCTTTTTTTTGGAGGTATAACCTTGTATGTATATATATATATATATATATATATATATATATATATATATTTATTTAATTGCTTCCCATTAGGGGGGCAACTGACATCTAGGGCAAGAAAAACTGATGTAATGGCGTCGCTGCATGCTTTATACCCCTGACTACCTGATGTCACAGAAGATGAGACAGCAACCGATGCAGGACCCAAGACTTTGATAATCAGGCCGACTGAGGGATACTGCAAGCAGATAACCCAAATATGATGACTGCAACAGTGAATACACTCGAACATCTACATTTATGGTAAGTATAAACCCTTTCATATGCAGCATATTGCCTTCTTGAATTGTACTCATGGTTCACTGCTGCATGTTCATAGGTTCATAGGTTGGTACTAGGCTATCTGCCCGAAGGCATTTATAAGCCTAGCCAGAATGTGTTGGCTTTCGCCACCCCCTTAGATTAGTTCCCTCTGCCTCTGTCCAGCAGAGCCACTGAAGTGATCCCTGAGGTAAACTTTCTGTTTCCCATCCACTCGTCAAGGTTTCTTTTGAAGAGTGTTAGCGAGGAGCTCTGCCTAATGTAGATTGGGATCTTGTTCCAAAGCATGGGAAGTCTCAGGGACAGGAATCTATCCCTCCAGCATGTCCTATTTTATTGTTGTGGTGAGGTTTAGATCCCCAGAGCATGTGGCTCGAGGAGATAAGGTTTTCTTTAGGTGGAGCATGTCCATCAATTCTGTGTTGGACATGGCCTTTTATGTCAGGCAGAGATCATCTCTGAGTAGGCAGTATGCAACCGAGTACAACTGGAGTTTCTTCAGTCGAGCTGCATAGGGCATCTCTTTGAGGCCAGTGATCCTCTTGGTGAGGTACTTCTGTGGTCTTTACAGCTGTTGCAGGTGTCTTGTAAGGTACATCCCAAATGGGGCATTGTACTTTATGATGGGTCTGATGAGTGATGAGTAGACGGGCACAATGACCTCTTTTGATCTGAATGCAAGCCCTTTTGTGATTAGGTAGGCCACGTAGAAGAATTTTCTAACCACTTTGGCAATGTGATTATCAAAGGTGAGATTACTTTCTACTTGGGTCCCCAGATCCCTTATTATGTCTTCTGTATTTAGGGGACTACCACCTATGTGGTAGTTTGTGTGTACTTTGCTTTTTCCAAAGGGGATGACTATGCACTTTTTGGCATTTAGCTTGAGGCCATGATTTTGACACCAGGTATCCGTCTCAGTGAGACCCTTTTGGAGAATGTCTGTATCAGCCGGAGAGTCAATTATAGCCCCAAGTTTGCAGTCGTGTGTGAACTTGGTCAGCCATAATCCTCCTGTGCTTGCCTGTACCTCTGAGAAGTATATGCCGAACAGGAGGGGGTCCTAGGACTGAGCCCTGGGGAATGTCACTTGTAACCGGTTTAGAGTCAGACCCAGCTCCCGCAACTCTCACCATGTAGGTTCTGTCCGTGAGCCAGTTGGCAACTCATCTTGTGACATAGGGGTTTATGTTCAGGCTGGTGAGTTTGTCTATAATACCAGAATGGGGAATGGTGTTGAAGGCCTTAGTGAGGTCTAGGTAGGCTGTGTGTACCATCTTTCCCTCATCTTTAGTCTTGGTAACTGTCTGAAAGAAGTCCACCAGGTTTAGGAGGCATGATCTGCCCTTAACAAAGCCAAACTGTGTAGGGTCCAGTGTTTGGAGGTTCCCAATGTCTCTATTAATGAGTTCCATGATGATGCGCTCCATAGCCTTGCAGACGAAGCTAGTCAGGCTTATAGGGCGATAGTTCTCAGGGTCTGTTGTGGCTTCACCTTTGTGGAGCAGAATAACCGTTGCTGTGCGCCACTCTATGGGTATGTAGCCTGTGGAGAGGCTGAGTTTGAATGGTGTGTTTAGGTGAGGGGTTAGTTCGTCTTTGAGCTCATGTAGGATGCAGCCTGGGACACTGTCTGGTCCCATTGATGCTATGTTTTTGGCTATGGAGAGGGCTGTTTTAACCTGAGTGTCTGTGATTTCAGGGACTCTACATTCTTCTGGTATGGTTATGGGCCCTTTTGGGGGTGAAAGGGGGGTGAAGTTTGCGCTGAACCTGTCTGCCAGGATGTTGGCGATATCGGTCAGTTCAGTGTATTTTGTGCCATTCTGTATTAACTCCGAGCAGATCTGAGCATTGCCACTTAGATTCTTGAGATAGCTAAAGAATGCCTTGTGGTTATCTTTGGAGTCCTTGTCAATTTTTCTTTCAAAGCTCACCTTGGATGATTTTATGAGGGATCGTAGTTTCTTGCTGATACTGGTCAGGGATGTCTTCCCTTCTTGGGATTTTATTCTTTTCTGTACTAGTTTCCTCCTTCTATTGTATAGCTTGTTTATGGCAGGAGTCCACCAGACTGGTTTTCTTTTCTTTGAGGGGTGAGTCTTGGTTTTGCTTGGGATGGCACAATCCATGCATTCTTGTAGCTGCCTGTAGAATGCATTAGTAAAGGATTTTGCAGCTTGGACAGTGTTATCCTTCAGCATGAAGGCTTTGAAACTTTCCACCTCGGTCTTAAGTAATGTGAAGTTTGCTTTTGAAAAGTTTTTCATGGTGGTTTTCTTGTCCGGGGGTGGGGGCAGAATATGGGTATCCAAAGTGATTTGTTTATGGTCAGATCTAACCAACGAGGGGTTGACCTCTGGTATGGAACACCAGTCGACCATGTTGGTGATAACCAGGTCCAATATGTTGTCACTTCTGGTGGTAGTGTTGACCAGTTGAACGAGGGCATTTGAGTTTATAAATTCTAGGAAAATTGGGCAAGGGAGTTAGTACTTAAGTAGTTCTCCCAGTTAATGTTTGGGTAATTGAAATCATCCAATATTAGGGTGTTTGGTGGGACCTTTATGTTTCCCAGTGTTTCCAGAAACGCGAAATGGGGGTCCTGGAACATGGTGGGTGATCTGTAGCAAGCTACAATTTGAATTGCAGTTTTGCCCATTGTTAGTTGCACGTGGATGATCTCTGAAGCATCGTGCTGTGCCACTAACCTGGAGGTGTGGGTATCCTTGATGAATATGGATACGCCCCCACCTTTTGTATTTCGGTTTGGGTTCTGTGGCTGAAATTTATGGTATAAGTTGTAGCCTGGTAGTGCTGGGGTGCTCTCTGGATCCTTAAATCAGGTTTCTGTTACTGCACATATATCGATTTCCTCCAAAATGAGGAGTGCCTTGAGTGCATGCATTTTGAGGTTTAGACTTCTGGCATTGAGTAGCATTACCCTCAGTTTTTTGTTACTTGTGCTATTTACGGCGGTGGGTTTGTCTTTTGAGCTTTGCCTGAAAAAGGCACTATGGGGTTGGCAAGAGCTTTGGCCAGTATTCGAAAGCCTAAGGGTGACAGGTGCAAGCTGTCTGTAGCGAAGCAGCGTGGCTTGTCGAGCATGTCATCCCAGGCGGACAGACACTGGATCCCCTTTGAATGACACCAGAAACTTAGCCAATTGTTGAAATCGAGAATTTTATCTTTATACCTTGGTATCACTCTTGGTGAGGGCAGGATAATACTCAGGGTCAGGGTCATACCGGCCTGGGCTACTTGATCAGAGAGCTCTTCCATGTCTCTCTTCATGTAGTCCAGGGAGGTATGGCTCAGGTCATTCACACCAACATGGACAATGACAGAGTCATATCTGTACTTGTTCTGGAGTGACCTGAGTGCTTGTGCTATGTGGCGGATCCTGGCACCCGACAGGCAGCTCACAGTAACCTTCTCCTTATTCAGCCTAGTGAGTGGAACGTCAGTGTGCCTGACTATAGTGTCACCTATTACTAGTATGTTGGGTATGTTATTTTGCCTTAAGGGCTGTGTTTGCATGGCACACTGGTTTTGTGAAATATGTGCTTCATGGTTTGTGTTTGGGGGTGGAGGTTGCTTGGATGCCTGCTTTGGTGGACTCTGTTGGTTTTGCAGATTTTTATTTCGAGCCTCCGAGTATGTTTTCATGTTTTTATGTGATTTTTTTGCCGATGCTGGTTTAATGGGTCTATGTGAGACTGCTGGTGTGATGCAAGTATTTCCCTTCTCCTCTTGACTGTTTGATCCAGTCTTGGGTTGGGAGAGCTTAGCCTCTAGTTTGGCTGTATAACTGCATCTCTTGCATGTATTAGTGTTTGGTGGTAGGAGGGAGGGGGTTGTCTGTCTACATGAGGCAGTTGTAACATTGCCTGAAAATGCCCAGATTCACCAGTTGGACTGGAAAGTACACCTGAAACTGCCCTTTGGACATGCCTGGATATGGTCAGTGAACTGTTTTACTGGATGTCTGGTAAGGTCGAATAGAGAGCCTTGTCCTTCTGTACAGTACAGGAGGATCTAGTGCTAGGGTTTATAAGTTCTTGCAATAAGTTTTGAGCAAGTGCCGGGCTGAGAAATGAATGGCTTGAGTGCTTAAGTTGAAAGTTTGTCTAGTTCCAAGGGAAAAATTGAAGAGGAGACTTTGTGGAGCCAGGAATAGTTTTACCCTAGCTAACCAGTGCTGCCCAGCGCACAAAACCGGCCAAATATGGTAATTATAGCAGGGGAAAAGAAAGAGATAGAAATTAGCCCAAAATGGCCAATACACTTTATACTATAAATGGGTAGCCAAATGTCAGGAATGTGACTGCCTGTCAACACTACACAAATTATACATCATGCAGTGTAAATGATAAGTGCTGGTTGTGCCCTAGCACAGGAATGTACAGATTAATTTGTGATTAGAATTATCTGAGCAAAGCAAGCTGCTGTTCTTTCCATTCACAAACTGACATTTCCTTTCTCCCTATACTTTGAAACATGTACAATCGATAACATTAAATGTAGGGAAGTACTTCTCAGCTTTCTTTTCCTTTCTTTTTTGAAATCTGTAATGGTTGCTGTCACCTGGGTGATGTATAATGTAACCACAGTAACTGTGCCACCATACAGCAACGTTAGTGTCCTTCCCAAATCATCTGTACCAAGTGCTGTGGCTGTTCTGTGCGAGGCCTTCCTTATCATAGCCTGTTATCCTGAATAGGAGTCACATTTCAAGAACAAACTTTGCTACTGCTGAATTAATAGCCAAGAAGAATAAGTTTGCCTTTGCTATCCTTAAAATTGTACTTTGGTAGGGTCCTGTGTGTATGTTATTCTAATCAGACAATATTTGCTCAGTCTCCACCAATACCAATGTATTATGCATTTTTAGGTTTATAGATTAGTACTAGGCTAACTGCCATTATGAGCCTAGCCAATTACCCTGTGTGTGGATTAAACCCTACACCTTGTGTTTATAAGTTAAACACCTTAACCATTATGCAGACTTCCTGCTTTCTTAATTCATATACACCTGTACACTTTATATCAAGTATCCTCACCTTGATTATGGCATATAACAGCTCTCCTTTGAAAATAAGTAATTTCCAGATATTTTGTCTTTCATCAGGAATCACATTGTTAACTACTCCGTATAACAAACATCAAATGAATTACAAGACATCAGTCTTTTCATACTTTGCAACTTGTGTAGTTTCTCTTAAAATGTAAAAAATACCAACAGTCAAGGGATACAACATACAAGTAATGAGCTATACCAGACACATCAAAGATAAAATGGGGTGTCTGCACTTTAATGTAATATGGAGCTAATCATTGCCAAGTTAACGCACTAAAACATAACTAAAGTTTTGTTTGCAGTGGTAGACAGCTGGAAAAAATATTTCTGTACCATGGGCCTCATGAGATTTATGGTAAAGTTAAAAAGTAATTGATAGTGCCATCTGCCTCAGCAGCAATTCTGCAAAAATGTTTGTGGAGCACACAATGATCACTTATTTATTGTTTAGAAGCACTGAGTGCAACAGTTCTTCAAGTGCAGTCTGAGTCTGCTTGTGCATAATAATGAACGACTTATAATAACAAGGAAAGCCCAACTCATTGCCTGTATCAGTAAAGAAGTAGCAAGTGGAAGTACTGTAATGCAACTGCCATAGGTAAACACTGCACATAGACTAATTACATTCTAATTCTGAATGGAGAAATTTATACCTTCAGCACTTTCTTATACATACTTTGGGCAAGGGACTGTTTTACATCAGAATGCAATATTAAGTATATCATGTTCTTAAAAAATACTTTACATTTGACTACATCAACTGTACAGTGCCCATCATTGCACTCTCAGGAACTTCAGTCTTTCCTCAAGACACAATGCACACCCCAGTCATGCTTTGCTGCTTACCTACATCACTTAGTTGTTTGATAACATCCATACCTCTCAACGTCTTAGAGCAAAACATCTCGACAAAGCCTAAAATGATGGGGCACAAATAGGGACAGATTTTAAATATTGCTCTTACAAACTTAAAAAGTTGATTGAATAATAGGTTTTGCATTATAGGTTCATAGGGTGGTACTAGGCTGTTGGCCCTATGGCCTATACAAGCCTAGCCATAACAATTCCCTGGCTATTACTTCACTGGTCCCCTGTCTAACAGGGTGATTGACGTGATCCCTGGGATGAATTTCCTATCTCCCATCCAATCGTCAAGGTTCTTTTTGAAGAGGGCCAAAGAGGCGCTCAGCTTAACATGTATGGGGAGTCTATTCCAGCGTCTGGGGAGTCTCTGGGTCAGGAACCTATCCTTCCAGCATGTTTTCTTCATTGTGATGACCAGGTTTAGAACCCTGGAGTGTGTGGCTCTGAGAGATTGGGATTTTTTTTAAGTGTAGCATGTCCAACAGCTCTGGGTTTGACATGGCCTTGTATGTTAAGCACCTCTGAGTAGACGATATGCGACAGAGTATAGCTGGAGTTTTTTAAGGCGGTCTGCATAGGGCATCTGCTTTAGGCTTGTGATTCTTTTAGTGAGGTATTTCTGTGGCCTTTCCAGTTATTGCAGATGTCTTGTGAGGTACATACCAAATGGGGCATTGTACTCTATAATGGGTCTAATGAGGGATGAGTACAGTGGGACAATGACCTCCTTTTTTCTGGATGAAAAGCCCTTAATCATGAGGTGTGCCAAATAGAAGGATTTCCTGACTGTTTTGGCGATATGGTTATCGAAGAAGAGACCACTGTCCACTTGTGTCCCTAAGTCCCTTATCAGACTTTTGGTGTTTAGTGTACTGCCACTTATGTGGTAATTCATTGGTACATGTTTTTTCCCAAAGGGGATAGCTATACATTTCTTGGCATTGAGCTTGAGCCCATGGCTCTGGCACCAAGCATCTGTTTCTGTAAGGCCCTTTTGTAGAATATCCACATCATTTGGGGATTCAGTAATGGCTCCCAGTTTGCAGTCATCTGTGAACTTTGTTAGCCAGAGTCCCTTAGTGCTGGCCTGTACTTCAGAGAAGTAGATGCCAAACAAGAGCGGTCCCATGACTGAACCCTGAAGTACTCCGCTTGTCACTTGTCTGGAGCTGGATTTTGAGTTGGCTACTTTTACAGTGTGGGTTCTGTCAGTAAGCCAGTTGGCAACCCATCGAGTGACATAGGGATTAATGCCCAGCTTAGTAAGTTTATCTATGATTTCAGAGTGGGGGATGGTGTCAAAGGCTGTGGCGAGGTCCAGATAGGCTGTGTGAACTGCCTTGCCCTCATCCACGGCTCTGGATACTGATACGAAGGAGTCAAGTCAAGTTGAGGAGACAAGATCGGCCCTTTACAAAACCAAACTGGGTGGGGTCCAGTGTTTGAAGGTTGCCAATGTCTTTGTTTATAAGTTCCATGATAATGCATTCCATGGCTTTGCAGATCAGGCTTGTCAGACTGATGGGATGATAGTTCCCGGGATCCAAGGTGGATCCCCCCTTGTGGAGTGGGATAACTGTAGCTGTGCACCATTCATTGAGCATGAAGCCTGAGGTGAGGCTATGATTAAACATGACACTTAGGTGAGGTGCCAGGTCAATTTGTAGTTCATGTAGTACACAGCCCGGGATGTCATCTGGTACCATGGATGCTGTATTCTTAGCTTTGGAGAGTGCATTTTTTACCTGTGTGGCCATGATTACCAGAT
This sequence comes from Protopterus annectens, assembly GCF_019279795.1. Taxonomy (NCBI): domain Eukaryota; kingdom Metazoa; phylum Chordata; order Ceratodontiformes; family Protopteridae; genus Protopterus; species Protopterus annectens. Next base: position 8,025,370 of record NC_056730.1, read on the forward strand.
TTTGGCAATCTTTTGGTATTGAGCTGGACCCTTTAGTGGGTGAGAGGGGGGGTGAAGTTGGCACTGAATCGATCTGCCAGGATATTGGCAATATCTTTGGGATCAGTATATTTAATGCCATTCTGCTGTAGCTCAGAACAGATCTGAGCATTGCCATTTAGATTGTTGATATAACTATAGAATGCCTTGTGGTTATCCTTGGAATCTTTGGCAATTTTATTTTTGTAACTAGCTTTGGAGGATTTTATGAGGGATCTCAGCTTCTTACTGAGGCTGGTAAGAGAGTATTTTGCATCCTGGGATTTTCCTCTTTTATGCAACAGTTTCTTCCTTCTGTTGTATAGTTTGTTTATGGCAGGGAACCACCAGATTGGCTTCTTTTTTTTTTGAGGAGAGCATCTTGGTTCTGTTTGGATTCATGCATGAGTGGATGTGCTCGTACAGTGCCTTAGTGTAGGATTCAGCAGTCGAACTTTCAGTTCCTGTCTGCACGGGTGTCATGAAGTTTGCCACTTCTGACTTCAGTAGCATGAAGCTAGCTTTGGAGAAGTTTTTTATGGAGGTTTCCCTACTGGGGGTGGGGGTGGGATGTGGACGTCAAGAGTGATTAGCTTATGGTCAGACCTGACCAATGAGGGGGTGACCACTGGCATGGAGCATCATTCTCCCATGTTGGTAATGACCAGGTCTAGGATATTTGAGCCCCTGGTGGGACTATGGAATTTATGAATTCCAAGAAATGTTGGGCTAAGGTGTTGGTGCCTGAGTAGTTTTCCCAGTTAATGGCAGGGTAGTTGAAATCACCCAGTATTAGGGTGATTGGTTGTATCTTAATATTTTCCAGTATGTTTAGAAAGGTGTAGTGAGAATATTGGGGCATGGTGGGGGATCTGTAGCAAGCTACAATTTGGATTGCAGTCTTACCTAGTATTAGTTGTACCTGTAGAATTTCAGATGCATTGTGTTGGGCAACCAGCCTGGAGGTGTGAATATCCTTGGTGAATGTGGACACTCCTCCACCTTTAGTGTTTCGGTCCTGGTTTGGTGGCTGAACAGTGTGGTAAGAGTTGTAGCCTGGTATTGCAGGGGTGCTCTCTGGAGCCTTGATCCAGGTCTCAGTTACTGCACAGATATCAATGTTCTCCATTTTAGAAGTGCCTCGAGAGAGTGCATTTTGAAGTTTAGACTTATAGCACTGAGTAGCATTACATTCAGATTTTGCATGCTTATATCTGTTACAGTGGTGGATTTGACCTTTGAGCCTTGCCTAAAAAAGGCACTGTAGGGGTAGCAAGAGCCTTAGCCAGTAACCTGAATCCCAGGGGCGAAAAGTGCAGACCATCTCTGGCAAAGCATCGTGGTCTGTTGATCATGTCATCCCAGGCAGACAGATACTGGATCCCCTTTGAATGACACCAGAAACTTAGCCAAATTTTGAAGTCAATCATTTTGTCCTTATACTGTGGTATAATTCTGGCATTAATTAGCATGAATTTTCTGAGGGATGTGGAGTCTTAAACTCAAATGTTTGTCATGATTTATTGGCTTCAGTCCTCATCTGTTTGCCAGAAAGGTACAGATTTTTAGGAGGAACACACCAAAAATATGAGCAAAAATCTGGACATTCTGCATAAATCTGTGGAGTTGAGAGGTCTAACATCTCAAATGAGGCAGGCACAAAATGAGCTTTCCTTGTACTATTCTTTAACATTGCTTATATCTTTCTTCTGCGGCACATCCATTCTCCTGCATTTTAAAACATTTAAGTTATAGCAACCCATTTCCTGTTTTATTTTCATTTGCGCATCATCTGTTGCCTTTATGTTATATATTAAAACAATTTTTAATTTTGGTTGTTTTCATCGGTCATTTTGCTTAATGATGTAATCCTGTCTAGTTTTTTTTCAATAAACATCTTTATTAAATTATCACGTTTGACATAGGCAATCTTACATTTATGTAAATAAAAACAAACAACATTGGCACCACTTTAGTTGCAAACATTATACATCACAAACACCATTGAAACAACTGTAGTTGCAAGCATTATACTTCATTTATAATCTATCCAGTCATTGGCAGTTAAGCATTATATGGTTCATTCAAATCATGCCTCTTAAACCTCATTCCTTCTCTACATATATTGTGACCACAATGCCCATTTTTTTGTATATAGTTTGTTCCATTCCTTTTCCTAAAGACCCCAATTCCAGTTGTTTTATATCTGTTACTTTATTCACTACTTCTAGTAAAGTTGGTCTAGACTTTGATTTCCATTTTATAGTAATTGCTTTTTTGGTAGTCTCCATAATTAGACTCAGCAAGGCCTTACTATGTCTAAACAATTCCGATTCTGAATCATAGCTGAAAAAAATCATCTCCCCAGTCAGTCCAGTCCACTCACCCAGCATCTCTGACAGAGCAATTCACAGGGAATCCCTAAAGTCAGCCAGAGCATTATACTCCTAAAAAATGGTTCCCAGCTACCTCTTTCTTGCCCATCACACCTCCAACATTTGCTATCCACCAGAGGAAAATTTCTTTGGAGTCTACTTGGGGTGTAAAAATACATATGTAAACACTTCCAGGCAAAGATCCTAAATCTTCAAGACTTTTTTTGCATATTTGGGAGATATACATATGTCCCCCCATTGTCTGTTTATGAATTGCTTATCCAGTCTCTCTTCCCAATCCTTTCTAAGCTCCTCCGTGTTATGTATTTATGTATTTATTAGAAAATAAGTATTAGGTTGATTGTCATTTCCAAGTGGTGAGTGAGGAAAAGCATCCAAGTGTAAAGTCCATTAAATATTTCTGACGTATATAAAGTGGGATACACTGTAGTGTAGTTTGAGGCTTAACTAAATGCTGTGATGACTTGAAAAATAAGAATTCAAATACGGCAAGTGGGGGGAATATATTGGCACTTGGTCACAAACATTTTCCTCACTGATTTACTAAAAACCATTGCTACAGGAATAGTTTAGGTAGATATCATATCTCCACCAAGACTTGCAACATATTTATAGAGTGTAACGATATAACCATGCATCATGGTACACTATGACCTTGAAATTCATCAGCACCAAACTAATCTGTAAGAACTGCAGTCTTTGCTAATGTTTGCAAATTTCATCATTCTTTTATCAGTCTTTTTCCACATTTACGTATGTATCCATAGTAGACTTTGGCTGTTGAGTAAATAACACAGGGACACAACAATAGCTAGGGTGGGGCAAAGGAGAGTTTTCCCTTGGCTCAAGCTGTTAGTGAATGCACATGCACTGTAGAAGAGGTGCTGCTCAGTCCCTGCATGTTGTTGTACAGCATAAGTGCTGACAATCATTTAAGCATTGTGGTGTGGTCTGTTCAATAGGTCAAGAATATGCATGGCAAAGGGTTCATCATCCAGTGTCCAACCCCACCCACGAGACCTGTCTCTGCCAGGATTTGCACTGGGTGTACCATAGGTCTGGTTGGATGCTGGTGTGCTGTGTGACCTTGAGCAATGTCTACTGAGAGATATGTCATTGTGATGATGGCCATGACTACAGGCATGGCCTGTCTTCGGAGAAGACCGCCTCCACAACAGATTCTGCTCATTCATCCATGAGCACATTGGCCAACATCTGTAGATGTAGGAGATGACTGCAACCATGGATGGCCCTTCACCCCTGGCAGGTGAGCCAGAGTAGACACTGCACATTCCAGTGTGCGACAGAGTGCATCCAAGGAATTACACATTTATTTATTTATTTATGTAACATTTATTTACTGGGAAAGTCCGACTTGGAACAAAGCCAATTTTCAGCGGAGGCCCAGAAAGAAGTGATCCAGACCCATGTCTTTTTAAAGTGGGAGGAAACTTGAGTACCCAGAGAAAACCCACACAAATGCAGGGTGGACATGCAGACTCTGCACAGAAGGCACTCCATCTGAGAATCGAACCGGAGAACCTCTTGCTGTGAGGCAACAATGCTACTGCTGCACCACTGCATCATCCATGTGACCATAATGACATATGGGACATGTGCTCCCGTAGGTCATTACACACACACACACACACACACACACACACACACACACACACACACACACACACACACACACACACACACCACCCTACATCACCCTCATTATCACCACCATAGCTGTGGTTGTACTAGCTTGAGCCCTCACAGTGGAACCCAGCAAATGACACAAACCTGAGGGAGGCATGACAACCATTTTTCCAGCAAGCACCATTCCCTACTCCTCCTCACCCCCATCTCCATGTGAACCTGTCTGCCCAGGAGTATTTGGGGGCAGATTCTGACATCTGTTTACTCGGGGCTAGCATACTTCTATGACCAGCACTGTCCCCAATGGCCTGTCCTCCATGTGGCTTGTGGGTAGCCTGGGTATTCACAGCTATAGAGGCTAGGCTATGTCCATGGTCTGTGCTGGGGATGCACTGGTCACCTTCCCTGTGTCCAGCACATACTCTGTACTCCCTGATTGTGCTAATTCATCTTTGCCATCGTTAGCAGGGGCTACAGATCCTCCAATATCAGGAAGGGTCAGTTTAAACGTGCCAGCACTGGATAAAAAGTCAGCTGTGAAATCAACAAAGTTCAAAATATCCAGTGTAAATGAACCAACACCATAATTATATGAGAGTTTCACAAATATAAAAATGTTAAAAAGTAATACTTTATGTGCATAACTTGTGCAGATGGATGTGGATGTTGAACCCCTGAAGTACCTATATACCATAAGTCAAACAGCTTTAAAAAGTTTTAAGGAAACTAAGGGCCATAGAAGATTTGCAGGTACTGAACACAGAAACAGACCTACTTACATGGGACATTTTAGTGGATTGTATCAGGGCTTCTCTAGCTCTATCTCAATATCTAGCACCCCACTAAGGGACTCTGAAGATGACAAGTGGGTCAGGCTGTTCTTCCACATGGTGAGGATATCTGTGGATCATTCCCCTTCTTGCCCCCCCCCCCAAGTTGTGTTATCATAAAATATAATAGCTACAACATTAGACTTGGAAAATGTACATGCTCTGTATGTTTGGCTTTGTGGGTGTCTTTGTCAATATAGTTGTTTCCTTTACGTATAACCTGTGACTGAAATGTTACATATGAGCAGCATGGCTTCTTTATATTTGCACATTTGTCTCACACATCATTCATGTATCTCAGACTAAATACAATTTGTTTTTGTTCTTTCTAATTAACACGTCACATTAATTCTCTATCTGTCAGAATGTAGGTGCAGATGGCTGTGGGTTCAAGTCTACCCTCTCAGTTGTGCTCTTAATTGTGTGTACTTACTGCCCTGTTAATGTTGTGAAGTGTTTTTTTTTTTTGGTCATTTATGTTATACCTCTCAACTTCTTCCTACAAGAATTCTGTATAAAGCCAAAAGCAATGGAAATCAAGGACAGATGTTAAATATTGCTGCTATAAACATAAAAAGTCCCCAAAACAGTTGTTACATTAATAAGTGTTTTCTGAAGGATATGACGTCTAAAAGTCAAATGTTTGTCACTATGTAATGACTTCAATCCTCTGTGATTTGCCTGAAAACCACAGTTGTTTTGAGGAATAGACCAAAAATATGAGGCAAAAATCTGGACATTCTATGAAGTTCTGGAAAGTTTAGAAGAATATTTCAAGTATATTATGTATATTATGTTTAAATGTATCACACTCAAAATGCATTCATACTTCTCTCTCCACCACCCCTTTTATTGATATTCTTTCTATAACATACAGTTATTTTGATTATTGTTTTGATTCTATGTGTTTATTTTACTATTATATGCAGTATCATTATGACCTACAACCATCCCTCCAGCAAGGTCTGTTGCCCCCTGTGATGATGTGAGGTAGTGTCAACTTCACCAGGGGGAGTAGGGCAGTGCATTGTAACATATGCCATAGCTGGCTGGAATTTTGTAAAGAATTATGTGTCATTTGAATATCAAACTGATTTGTACAGATGCTTATGTTAAAAATGTATTTGTAAAGTTGCTTATGTTCAATGGATGGGAAATAGAAAATTCACCCCAGGGATCACTTCTGTGGCTCTGGTCGACAGGGGCACAGGAAAATAATTTTCTTGGGTGGCGAAAGCCAGGGTACATTTTTGGCTAGGCTTATATAGGCCCTAGGGCCAATAGCCTAGTACCTACTTATGAACCTATTAACCTATGAAAAATGTATCAGCAGTGGGTTCTGCTGGACAGAAAAGAAATATACATGTATGTCAGACTGTATTGTTGTGACTAATGAAATGTATATGTTTTAACTGAGGATGCTGGAAGGGAAGTGGCCAAGCTCATCCCAGCTAACCTTAAGAAAAATAGCTAGAAATTAAATGACTTGGTTTAGCCATAAAGATTTTATCTCACAGGTCTGAATGCAGCCAGAGATGCAACGTCTATGGAACGCCTGAGCTGGAATCCTGCTCTGCTCAGTGGTGAACTAATTGCTACCCTGGGATGTCAGAAAATGGATTGTTAGGTTCTGCAGGAAGGGTGGACTTATTGGAATTGTTTTACAGTTTTCAGATGTTGTAATAAACCTTAGCTAAAGTTCTATGTGCGTATTGTGAAAAATCACTGCCAGATCCTGGCTCAGTTTCTAGTGAGAGGGTAGTGTGGGAACCAGAAAGTCAGGTGGCCAGATGTTATGTCATTCTGTAGCCAGCACTGAAATTATAGTTGAATACTAGTGAGAAATGTGAGGAGTGCACTCTGTCTTTGGACCTGACAAGACACTCATCCACTTTCATCTGCCTTGCTTTAGTAAATAACTTGGGAACAGGAATTATTCAGTCAGTTAGAAAAACATAGTGAGATTATCTAATGTTGTTTTTTCTGCATCTGTCTGAGTCTTTACATCTGTGTTGTTTTTTATATTTCCTGTGATATTTGGTATGTCCATGTTTTCTTTATTATTATTTATTATTAAATGTATATGTACCTTTCATTGTAGCTGGTCTTTTAGAAAATATAGAACCTCTGAGAGTGCTTGCATTTATTTAGTGGCACTGTGGCTCTATGTTCTTGAAAGTCTTGCTGCTTGGTTAAACACTACCATATGTGCAAGTATTAATTTTAATAAGTGTAGTTGGGTACCCTGGTAAGAGCCTTAAATTAGCTGGCTTCAGGTGTTCTGGTGGCAGCAAATCTACGTTTTAGTCTGGATGGAGGTGACAGAGCAGGTAAGCTGTACTAGCCTTTCCCAGGGGTGTGTGTGTATGTGAAAATCAAATCTCAAAGAGTGTGTGTGTGTGTGTGTGTGTGACAGCTACTTTGAACAGGGACACTGATTCCACAGTAAGAGTAGTGGAGGACTTGGCTTGGAATACCCGGCTAGGGAATCAGCTCTATAGTGGTCAGTGGGGAGTCTAGTTTAGGGCCTGGAGAGGAAATGCATCCCCAGAACTGCAGTGTACATTCCCTGTGTGCTGTTAAAGGAAATTGTACTTGGTGCAGAGGTCTGCATCTGAAAATACTGTGTGTGTCTATTTTTCTCTATGTAAACATTCCCCACTGTTGTCACTTGTGAGGATTGAGGCTCCTTGATCACTGGCCCAGAGGAGGGACATCATACCACCCCCTACAGATAACAGTACCACCATTAGCACCATAAGAAAAACCCTGCACTTAAGGATCCCGGACTGCCATAGTCACTTCCTCATCATCTGCCCTACCTGCAGCATCCACTTCATGTAGCCCTTTGACAGGTGCTGGTGCAGTTATACCCACCAATAGCAATGCCAGTAGCAGACACTGTATAGAGAGTATTGATGGGAGATTGGATGCCCTAATATACCACATGTAGAAACTCCACAGGTGACTCATTGAGTCGTATCCTTGTCCAACACTGTCTCCACTATCTGAGATAGGGTTCATTGGTGATGGTATCCAGGGTAATGAATAATCTTGCATTCCTTCTCAGCTGGTAGAGACTGCAGCTATAAACATCACATCCCATCTTCTTCCAAACTGGTTTTCCACTCCCTTTTATGTCCATGACTACCCCTGTTAGTTGTTTCTGTCCTCTTCTCGCCATTGCTTAACGTACTGTTCACCCTACACTAGACAAATTAATCAATTCATTTGTCACTTCTTAATCATATTTTCATATTTATGTTCATATTTTTATAACTGAGAACCCTACCTCTGTTTGAGGGTCATGGTGTGAAATGCCATGGTAGGAGACAGGAAAATTAATTGTTAATGTCCATTCATATAATACCATACCATACCCGAGGTATTGTTAGTTGTTTGTTAGTAATCATAAGAATAAACAATACTGTCATATGTACTTAATACGCCAAAAATGAAGTGAATTCCAAGCTATTGCATGACATCAGGTGAAACTTTAGTATTTGTGAAGAAAACTATGTTTGATATTTGCACTGCAATTGCACATCTTTAGTTATATTCAGTGCTGCTTACATTGCTAATTATGCAGTTAAGAATATGTTTTCATATTTCTGTAACTATCTCAAAAACGTTGCACTCGATTCAGAATTTCTTGTTGTCATGTAAAAGCTTATGACTGGCTAACAAAAATGTTCTAACAATATATGTCTGAGTAGTACTGGTTCCAAGATATGACAATTTATTTGTGAAAAATTAACAAAAAAAAATATTGGGGGTTTGTAAGCATTATAATATACATTGTAGTATTTACAGAAAGATTGTGAATGCACAAACTGTTATCACTGCAAAGAATACTTGTTACTGATAACATTGCTATTTCTACAGTTTTAATAGCTTTTATTTTTCACAGAATATTTAGATTTGTTTATTGTATGCTTTTAAAGTTTATTTTTCAGAAAATGCACTGGAATGCAAGATATGTGCAGTCTGCTAGAGGTGTAACATTCCACACCACATGAATGTTAATGAGTTAAATCATCAGCTTCTTGTTCAGAATTATCTTTTTTTACTCATATATTTTTTCATTTTTCAAAAAATATATATATTATGAAACATACATAGAATATTAAATATAACATGTTATATAACTATTTACAATATTTACATTCAGCCTGACATTAATAATAATATCCATTCTTCCCAATTAATGTATAGATGAAACAATATATAGTTATCAGAGTCTGTCCAATTTTTGCTGCAACGTATCAATCAATGATAATACTTTTTTCCATGGATTGTTTACTAATGGCATATGTCCTTAGTTTTTAATTTAATTTTGATTTCCATCAAAACTGAACTTTTCAGCAAAGTATAAAAGTCTTCCATTGTTGGTGGTATATTTGAATTCCATCTTCTAGTTATGCATTTCCTAGATATTGCAAGTATTCTCCATAGCAAGTGTAGATTTGTTGTATTTAAATGAGGACCTTCATTTACATTCAACAGAATTAAAGCTTAAGTTGAAACAAATGATTCATTGAATAAAGCCTGTAAAAATCATTTATTCCATTCCAGTATGGTTTAATATTACCGCAGTCATAAAATATATGATTCCAATCAGCTGTAGATACGTGGTTACATCTCCAGCATTTTCCATCTCGAGAAGAGCTTATTTTAAAAGTTTTATGCTCTATGTAAATATTTCCAGTTAAAGATTTTCCAATATTGCGTGTTTGATGTACATTTTGCTGACAGTAAAATGTTTAATTTGATTTATTTTGTTATGTGTAATGAATGACCTTTAGTAATATATTGCCAATAAGATGCTTTAGGTGTCCCCTTGTAAGTTAATAATTCTTTATATAGTTTTGTTATAGCATTTTCCATGTTATGATCTTTGTTTATATTCTCATATAAGTAATTTATAAGTTTTGGTATATCCTTAAAGGAAGAATTATTGATTATTCTACATAAGTCTTTTGAGTACATTAAAATGCTTTGTAGTGCTAACCAGTCCTGAGATGGAATTCCAAATTTTGTCTTTATCATTTGAATATCAATAACTTGTAGTTCTTTAATGCAATTTTGAAAACAAATAAAAATGTTCCCCTCCCAAGAATTAAATGTTTCTCTATATATTTTATGAGGGTAATTTTTTGTTATGATAAAAGGAATTAATAGATCAAACCAAAGTTTTAAATCTATATTTACATTAATGAAATTCCTAAATGAATTGAAGCAATGATTAATCAAATGTAATTTAGTTGGCTTGGTTATATTATACTGCATGCTAATACTTAGTAAATACCAGGGTACATTATTTTTATCTGATATTGAAATGTTTTTATTCAATTAGATTTGTTTGTTAACATGACGGTATGTAATCCATTCCAATTGGCTGAATAATTAGGATTTGTCCATTCCATGACCATTTTAAATAGAGATGCTTTTATATATGATTCAATATCCAGAAATTTTAGTCCTCTTTGTTCCCATGTAATGATGTGATGAATTAATGCTATTCTATTTCTTTTAGGAAACCAGAGAAATTTTAATAAACATGTGTTTATTTCTTTAAGTAGTTGTCTCTCAGAAAACAGTTGAATTGCTAATTCTACATACAGTATCTTTGGAAGGGGTCTATATTATAACGTCGAAATCTACAAAGATCGAATGTTATAATATCGAACCCTAAACACCGAAATCCGCAAACATCGAACAGTCAGAATAGCGATTTTTTTCCCAGGGAAAAAAATTGCTATTCCGAGAAACATACACACAACACAAACACACACATAAAACAGCAATCCACACACATACACTTAAAATACTACACCTAAACCTAAGCTAAACTTTACATACACTACTAGCTATCCACTTACCTTAACCTGACCCTAACCCTAAGGTCCGTCACTATCACACATTCACCTCACCCGCACCCTAACCCTAACTCACCTAACCCTCCCCTAACCTACACACAACCGCACACTTACCTGACCCGCACTCTAACCCTAACTCGCCTAACTCGCCCCTAACCCTAACCTACACACAATCGCACACTTACCTGACCCGCGCCCTAACACTAACGTCCACGCAACCACACACTTACCTGACCCACTCCTTAACCCTAATTCACCTAACCCCCCTAACCCTAACCTACACACAATCGCACACTTACCTGCACCTGACCCGTAATGCTCCAACATATCGAATGCTGAAAACAGCGAAGCCACAGCAACGGCCCACCAAATTCTTTCCCTGGGAAAGAATTTGGTGTCCTGCACCTTCGCTGTTTTCAGCATTCGACATTACGGGTTCGATATTATAACATTTGATCTTTGTAAGATTCAATGTTACAATATAGACCCCTTTGGAAGTAGCACCATTTTTATAAACTGTAATCTATCCTCAAATGTCAGTAATATTTTATTCCATTTTTTTCACATACGTTTTAATTGTGTTAATGATATTGTTATAATTTATTGATATCAACTCTTTTAAATCTTTACATAAGATAATGCCTAGATGTTTAGAGTTGAAACCTATTCTCCTATGATATGATTCACTTTGACTTGTATTTCTTTCCTTTTCTTTAGAAATAAAAAATTAGATTTTGATCTATTAAAGTAAAGGCCTGAAGTTGTACTAAATTTCTCATTTAGTATATCCAGTTGTAGATAAGTTATGTAAATGTCTTGGAGAAGTAGCCAAAGAGTTTACTTTTAATTTTTCTAGTGCTAAATTAGTTTTTTGTGTTAAAATGTCATTATATTTTTTATTTAATTCTTCTATTGTCTTTTTAATTTCTGGAGAGTTTTTGAGTTTTTCAGATTTCACCAATAAAATTCTAGTTTGCAATTTCATAATTCCATTCTTTTATTTTATTTTTATACCAACTAAGAATTTTACCAAACATATAAGCTTTTAGTGAGTCCCATATCATTACCTTACTAACTTCTGTTGTATAATTAATCTCTAAGAAAGACTGTAATTCTAATAACAACCAAGGTTTAAATTCCTTAATTCTTTTGTGATATATGATGGAATTCTAATAGAAAAAGTTAATAGTTTAAAGTCATTTTGTAATTTCAATACTTGAGAGTTATGATCTGATAAAGGACATCGAATTATTGAAAAGTTAGTAATTTTTGATTGTAGATCCTGGACTATGAATGTCTTGTCTATTCTTGTTTGTGTACTAAATCTATAATCTTGATGAGAAAACAATAATGATTTCCCTTCTTTCAATTTAAATGTGTCTATTAGATGAAATGATTCAGTCCATTTTTTAAGGCTTTAGCTGAGGAGGATATTCAAATAAGTCTCTTGTTAGTAGTTTCAGAAGTATCCAGGATACAGTTGAAATCTCCTTCTATTATTATTTATGTATTAATTTATTTATTTTATTTATTCCACTTTGATGACTGGGGAGGTCTACTGGGCTCGAGAGCCCATTTTCAGTGAAGGCCCGGGGAGAAAAGCTCCATAAAGTTACATCACATATTGAATTACCACAATATAAAGTCACATTACATATTGAAATAACAAAGAAAAATTATTTGCATTATAGTCAATGTGTATTCTTACAAAACACAGCAGGTAGAACAGCAAATGACTAGGTATCATTCACTAAGTAACTAAGATATTAAAGAAAAATTATCCAGGCAGGATGAGAGGCATAGAGTATGAGGCTGGGTGCAGATATAGGTTCCAATTAATAGTCTAGGTCTATGAGAGAGGTTAGAAAGGTAAGGAAGTTAGCCAATAAATAAACAAGTAAAAATAATGCAATTTTCACTGAGCTACAACCACAATGTATAGAAAAAAAATTAAGCAGGCCAAAAATCTTCCTTACTAAAAAGAAATGTTAATTTAAAACAGAGATGCAATATATCTAGATGAAAACAGAGGCGCAATACATCTGCATATATTTGGAGGATGGATATAATAAAGGACTAGGGCTTTTGCAGACCATATTGTACTTAAACCAATACAAAAGGCTGGAGTTCACTTTCATAATAAAAGCTTGGTCTTGTATTAAGGTGTTTCAGATACAAATAATTGTTTTATGCAACTATCAGAGGAAACTTGAGAAATATTTTTTTGTCTCAAAAATCACCAGAGACACTATTTTTTCAGCAGAACATAACTGCTCAAATAGGGACTTGTCCTGTGTAAAGAGGAGCCAAGGCTACACTAAGGGACCAGGATACTGTACAAAATACAGTGATGAAATACTGATGTAAAGTTGTGGCTATTAAGAAACCCAAAGGAAGTTTGTGTGCTTCAATAAAGGATTTTCAATAAAGGATATTCCAGTTTTAACTTAACTGTAAACTACCTACTATTTTCTATTTGATTATTTTCTAGCACGTATTTTACAGTTATAATTTTACAGCTTGATTTTTATTAAATGAATTAAGTGCATAATATAATTTAGGAAGGGAACATAGTATAGGTTGCATACTGGGTTTTGCTGAGACTTCGAGGTATAGCACTTTATACAGGTTAACCTGGGCACCAATTTGTTAAGCTTTATACTGTGAAATAATTTAGAATGAGGCTGCATTTGGACAATTTCTATTCTGTGAAAACTTTTACATGTAAAGGATGGGGAGTTAATTTATTTTATTTGTTTATTTATTTTATTTTACATTTGTTGACCAGGCCAGTCTAACTGGCTATATGTCCATTTTCAGTATATGCCTGGGGAGATAATCTCAGAGGAAGCAAAATAAAATAACTTGTACAAAAAATGAATGTATATACAATGAAACATTGCAGGTAAAGAACAGGGAGTAATCACAGAGGTAATTTGTTCATAGCATAGTGCTAAATATACAGATACAATTAGTACAATACAGATGTAGTTGCAATACAACATGTAGAAAAAGATAGCAGCCGAGTTATACAATATATTAGTAAACAAGTAGTCATAAAGAAAAGGTAAGAGCTGAATTATACAGTATATGAGTAAAAGTAGTCTCCTTAATGAAATTCTGAGGATGTAAGTAAAAGTATCTAGGAGGACTAGGTCAGTAGTTTATAAGAAAAGGAACAAGACTACTGAGAAGAGGAGGGTCGGTAGATCCAGGTAAGAGAGCTAGTAGATCATAATTAACCATATTGTATACTGGGAATATAGTACGCAATGCTTCTTGATTTATTAAGCTCACACCATAACAGAACCCCACTAACTGTATTATTCCCATTTAGCAAATACCATTTAATACCATTTATATACACGAAACAGATGCTCCCCTCAACTCCAGCCTAGTTGTGAAGGGGTCCTTGAAAATGTCATTATGGAAAATGTCACATAAACATTCAAATTACAATTAAAATAAAACAAATGGTAAAATATCATTAATATTAAATTCATGTAAGACAGTATAAGCTCTCACCACCATATTTGAGCTCTTTGGCAGACTGCCGATGCAGGTAAGTGCAAATAATATCACATAGTCCAGCATTAAAAATAGCGAAGCATATAACCAAGTTAAAAATACTGAAAAAGGGGGAAATTGTCAGCAGAGTAGCACTTTTCTGTCAGAACAGCTTTATAGATAGATAGATAGATAGATAGATAGAGTGATAGACAGATAGAGAAGTTCATTAGTTTATTTATTTATTTACTTTATTTTATTTTACATTTGTTTACCGGGATAGTCCCGACTGGATATATGTCCATTTTCAGTGGAGGCCCTGGGAGAAAAGCTCCAATTAGACAAATAAAAAGCTAACATTTAAAAAATATAAAATATAAAAAAGTATAAAAAGAACATTTACAACAAAGAATAAAAAACAAAGTGAGTATGTACAATTTACATGGTCAGACACAATTAAAGGCAGGAGACATTAGATAGCATACAGAGCTTTATTATAAGAAAATGCAGTGCACAAATAATGTGCTTAGCTCTACACTCTTCAGTATTGTCATTTTAAATAACAAATTAATATTTGTGCTTATAGGTTTTCATTAAATTATTTTGTTAAAACTATGCATAAAGGCTATGTTTTATAACAGTACCCCCCCCCCCCCTCGGATGCACAACAGCAAGGCCCAGCCAAACCCCACCCAACACATAAAACACATTAGGAATTAATTTAGGAAAGAGTAACAAAACCTACCAAAAGAAATACCACTTCTCTCTCCGAGAGCAACTATAAAGTCTCTCTCTCTGAGAGCAACTGTAAAGTAAAGTTCATAGGACAGTAGCACATTCATCACAAGAGTTAAACAAAAAGAAAATACATCTAAGGTAAACCATTTTTGATGTGTACATAAAAAATTAGAAGCACATTTAGGGAACGGTAAAAACCTACCATTATAATATTATTGTCCTAGAACTGCTACATGAATAAAGTTCAGAGAAACATTGTATAAATATATGCAATTCAAAAATTCAATTACCATGTAACTGTTGATTTTTCACACACACTGTTTGTTTTAAAGACTGCAGTATTTTCAGTCACAGCAAATTACTTTTTGTATATTTATATTACCTAAACTGTAGAAGTGTTAGTGTTATTTTTGAAGTTTATAAAATTATTGTTTTAAAAATGTTTTTGTAATACTTTGCAGCTTTTCTCTATGGGTCTCTGCTAAAAATGGGCATCTACCCATTTGGGCTTTCTCATTAATCAGATGTAAGCAATAAATAAATTGTATATACATTTTCAGCAAAGAAAATAGACCCCCCAAAAATTGACAGTGTAGAACAGCAAAAAAAATGTATATGTGCTATATTTAATATACTATACTTAATATGCTAATATTAATATACTAATATACTATACTTAATATGTATTAAGTTTCCTTTATGATTGTTAGCAATAAAGTTTGTTTTTTAACATGTCCTATTCCAATACGAGGGATCCAATATAAGCTTACCAATGTTCATATTCTGTTGTTAAATTTTATTATAACAAAGGCAATAATAACCTCTATATATACATATTTATAAAAAACTTCAGGGAAAACAATATTTCTTTTCCGTAGAATTGCTACTCCTCTTTTCTTAGATTTATAAGAAGATTGAGCTAATGTCATATATTCACTAGGATTCCATGTATATCTATCTTTTGTTTTAAAATGTGTTTCTTGAAGAAAAACTACATGTGCATTGTTTAATTTTAGATATTTTAGTAAATTAGATCTTTGATGTCAGCCAGAAGTGCTTTTCACAGCACCCACAATGTGCACAGTAATGACTCCTTCTGCAATTCATATAGGGTTACATGTATTGGTAACATATCTAAGTACGATTTTAAATTCCTTTTTATGAGACCCATTGCCCCTACTACTATTGGAACTGTCTGAGTATCTGTCTGCCACATTGCTCTCGCTTCTGCTGCAAATCCTGATATTTTATGACTTTGTGTCTCTCTGTACACAAGACATTGTAGTCACTGGGTGTGTCAATTTTGATGATCAATGCTACTTTTGTCTTCTTTTCATGGACCACTGTATCTGGTTTTCTACCATCTATCTTTTGAACTGTTGGTAATTGGTGATCCCATGTGATGTAGACTTCATCACTTTCTATGATGCTTTGTGGCTCATGTTTCCAGTGTTTTTCAGTCACTTCAGTACCATAATGCTTGCACAATCCCCAATACAACAGTCTCGCCACATTATTATGCCTTTCAGTATACAGTCCTTCTGCCAGTAGTATGTTACAGCCAGCAATGAGGTGTGCAACTGTTTCCAATTCTCTTTTACAAAACCTATATTTATTTGTTTCTCCCACATGTTCAATGGACTTTGTAAACCAATGTGTACAAAGCTCACTATCTTGGACAGCCAATATTAACCTTTCATCTCTTGGCTTGTATTCGTCTCTCCTTAACCATTCCTGCGTTCAGTCCTAATCAACATGAGGTTCCTTCCAGAATTTTTCTATACTTGGAAATATTTTTATACATTTTCCACATTTCTTGCCTTCTCGTCTGGTCCTTCACCTTATATTCTTTCTTTTGTTTTTTGGCACATTCAGTTGCTGCCTGATTTTTATCTACTTCTGGTTTGATTTCCATTCCTGCTCGATGCCGATATGCTTCCACTAGATTAAGCAGAGAAGTCATCTTAGATTTATTCTCCTCATGTTTCAAAACTTTCACTACATTTGGGTTTTGTGAGGTCAGCAGATATGTGTGCAGTGCCATGATTGCAGATATATACATGTAATCAATTTCAAGGAGGCCCATCCCTCCTTTGGAATGGGGAGTATAAAATATTGGTATGCACTACAAATCATTTGGTGAGCATGAAGCATCATTCTTGTTTTCCTGTTTAATCTATCCAACACGTTTTGGGGCCAGCCAATCATTGCAAAACTGTAAATTAGGACAGGAAGAGCCAAATTGGTTTATAGCTTGAATTTTGTTCCTAGATGTCAACACTGTTTTCAGGATTAATTTAAGTCTTCTAAAGTATTCCTTACTGAGTTTTATTCACATTTGTTCATGTTTTATTGTTGATTCTTCATCAGTTCCCAAATATTTATACTCTCCCTCTTGCTCAAGTTATTTTATATCACATTCTTGTCCCAAACTGATGTTTTCCTGGTGATGCAGTTTTCCTGCTTTAAAGGTTGCTTTTGCACATTTATCAAGACCAAATAGCATTCTTATATCATCTGAAAAAGTTTTGACAACTTGCAGTTGTGCTTTCAGTTCCTCATCTGATAAGCTATACAGTCTTAAATCATCGACAAAGAGAAGGTGCAAAGTCTTTACACTTTGTTGTTTTCTAGGAGCCAAATTATAGCCATGGCCTAAGCTGTTACGTATATAGTTTAATGGGTTAAGGGCAAGGTAGAATAACAGCAGTGACAGAGAATCACCCTGGAATAGCCTCCTTTGAATTTTTATCCCTGGAATAATAATGTGTCCTTTATCATGGCTTTACTGCAAAGTAGTTTGCCATGGTTTCATGGTTGCTGCAATGTAATTTGTCAGTGTAGGGTGTATCTTATACATTTTTAAGCACTCTTTTATCCATGAATGTGAGATACTGTCAAATGCTTTTTTATAGTCAATCCATGCCATACTTAGATTCTTCCCCTTTTTACAGTTCTCCACTATGACTTTATTTAACAACAAATGATCCTTTGTTCCATATGACTTTCTTTTACTGCCCTTTTGTTCTCTTGCCATAATTGAGTTTTCTTCTAAATGACTATAAACCTTAATGACATCAATTCCAATGCATAGTTATACATTGTTGGAAGGCAAGTTATTGGTCTATAATTTTTAAGGTAACTTTCAGGTTCAATCTTAAGTAGGAGCATTGTTTTGTCTGTTGTTAGCCAGGTTGGTGTCTGTTTAGGGTGTGCATATAAATAATTCTTACTTATGGCTAAATCTTTGTACAAAGATGTTAATGCTTTTAACCAAAAGTTAGGTACTGCATCTAGGCCTGGGATTTTCCAATTAGAGGCTTTTCTTAACTTTATTTCAATCTCTCTGCCTGTTACTTCATCCCATTTCATATCCTGTACCTTTAAACGTCTTATTCTTTCTTTTACTTCTTCTATCCGTTTAGCATCTTTGTTACGTTCCACAGGATCTTCATAAGTACTTCTCCAAAATGTATCTTTTTCTTCCTTTTTTGGAGGTCTTTCAATTCTTTTTACCTTGTTTCCCAATTCCCTATAAAACTGTTTTGGGTCATCGATAAATTGCTTATTTTGTACTTTTTCCTTTATATTTATCTGCGTATCTTCTAAGTTTTTCCTCATGTGCTGAAATTTTTAGTTTACTTGTGATAGTGCATGATCTGTTCTAATACTGCGTATTGCTTTTATCATGTTTATCTTTCTAAGTATGTTTGTTGACCTGATCCCTCTGCTATACTCTTCTAATAGTGACACCTCTTGTCTTAATTGCTTTATTGTTTTCTCTATTCGATACTTCCAGGATGGAATTCGATTTCTCCCATTCCTTTCCCTCACTACCTTGTGTTCTTGTGGTAGAACTTTATCAGTTATTAATTTAGCAGCACAGTAATATATCCTGTTTACATCTGTTATATCACATGGATCTCTATGGACAGTCCTAATTACTGTATTCATTTGGTTTTGAGTTTTATTGACCTTCTGAAGTCTATTTCTTTCATTCATCTTAATATGTCTATCTATGTCTATTAAAACAAGCAACTCTTCTCAACTCATTTTCTTCTAAACTGAGGGCACATTTTTTATTTTTCATTTCCTGTGGGCATTCTATAAAAAGTTCTATAGCATCTTCCTGTGGTATATTCTCTTCAATTTCATCCTGTCCCATCCATTGCTCTGTCATATGGGGACTCACTGGCCTATCACTCCTCAACACTAACTGTGTCAGAGTTTCCACAGTTTCCTGTTCCTTCCCTTGCTGTCCAGCTTCAAGTGAACATTTATACTGGTTTCCTGTGGAAGGCTCCAAAATATCTTCATATAGCACTCGACCAATTGCTTCCTGTTCCACTGGTTTCCCCATAATTTGGATGTCCATTGCTCTATCCTGTTGTGGTGCTTTCTGAATTAGATTTTCTACACTGAATCTTTCACTTTGCAGGTACTCTATAACCTCAGTTTCTATTTCTTTAACTTCTCCATTACTAATCTCCTTTTCTACGTTCTCTCTTTGTCTTCTTATTTTTTTGTATTGTAAAGTTTTCCATGTCTGGATTCCTTTGTCTGTATTTCTCTTCAAATATCTTTGGCGCTACTCTTTTTATACTGATTAGTTTTGCTTTCTCTTTTGTATACATATTGCATCATATTAGATCTATTTTTCTTTCCCATGTCCATATTTCGTCTTCAGATGTCGATTGATCTTCCTGTTGATCCTTACTTTGGGACTCGTTTCGTCATGCTGCAATGTAACTTGTTAGACCTTCTACACCAAATTCTTCACTTCACAAGCATAACTTCAACTTCTATTTATTTAACTTGTACTTTACTAATCTTCATTTCTACATTCCCTCTTTTTGATTTTATTTTTTATTGTGAAAATTTCCATAGCTGGATGTCTTTTCCTGTATTTCTCTTTGAATATCTTTGGGGCTGTCTTCTTTATATTGATTAATTTGGCTTTTGCCTTTGCATAAATATTGCACCATATCAAATCTCTCTTTCTTTCCCATGTCCATATTTCTTTTTTATACTTCTAAAAAATCTCTAGATTTGGTTGTACTTCCTCAGATACTTCTTTTTCAAAACAGATCAAAGTTTCTTGGTCTATATATCTTTTTCACAAATCTGCTGTATTAATGAAAAACATTTTTATTTGAAGATTTCTTGTGGAAGTATTTTTCTTTCCTGTAATTTTTCTCTTAATCTTGTTGTCTATCTTGTGTCTGGAAATTCTGGGCTTTTTGCATAATAGTAACAGTACATAATTTCTTATCCTCAGTAGTCCACTCTATCGTCTTTACGGCTCTTCTTTGGCCTATCGTTTTTTATGATTTTTGTGGACTGCTACTTCCTACTACAACAGGGGGGGGGCATCTAAATAGCTAGGACACGACCTATCAGAACCACTTGAGTCACTCTACAACTATAGCCTCAAAATAGGCTTTGTATCATGAGAGTGGAGAACTGCAACAGTTAACTGACTTCACTTGAGTGGATTATCAACCTACTCTGGAAACTACAGACCCAGTAGTCTTACTAGTGTAAAATACAGAGCCATGGAATGAACTATCATGGACATGATCAAGAAAGACATAAGCAACCCTCAGACAATGGACCAGGACCTGTTTTGCTTTGTTAGGGGAAGATCATGCCTATCATGTCTGGTGGACTTCATTGAGAAGGTCACCAAGTTAATGGATAAGGGGAAACTATGTATACCACTTATCTGCACCTGGCTATAACATGTGATACAATACCACACTCAGGTATAGTTGACAAACTCACCGAACTGGCCATAAACTCCTACATAACTCACTGGATTGCCAGCTAGTTTACAGACAGTGCCCAGGAAATCAAGATTGGGGAACTCACCTTCACTAAGAAGCTGGTCACTAGCAGGGTACCTTAGTGCTGCATGCTGGGGTCATTCCTATTTGGCATCTACTTCTTGAATGTAAAGGCTAATGTGAAGGGCCTTTGGCTGACCATGTAACTACTCCATTGATGAGACACTGCTTAGAGCTGACCTAGTAGTCAGGGATCTGGAAACATATGTAGACAATAATATGCCCCTTGACCAACATCTGGCCAAGATAGTACGAAAATCATTCAATGTCACCCAAGTTATAAGTGAGGACATGGCATCCAGGTCCAAGGAAGTCATAGTGCCACTTTATTTGGCCCTTATCAGACCCATCATTTAGTATAATGCCCCCTTTGGCATATACCTGACCAAATATACACAACAGTTGGAATGTCCAGAAAGGCTCCTTAACAGGAGAATCCTGGGTATAAACACATTGTCATAAAAGGATCACCTTAAAGCCCTATTTCTGTACTGTCTCATACAGGTTATTGAGAGGTGATCTACACCTGGCATACAAGGCATCCTCAGATTGAGCTCTGATTAACTTTTTGCACAGCTGCAAAATGAACAGCATGAAAACCACTAGATCCAAAGATTTAAATTTTCTTTGCAACATAAATAAGACATGTTGGCAAGACAGGTATAGGTCTGAAGAATCTGCACATGCTGTGGAACAGGCTCCCTATCCATGTAAAACAGAGTTTATCCCTAACCCTATTTAAACATAACCTTGACAAATGCATGGAGGATCAGAAATTCCCCCCTAGGGCTGGTCCCTCTGTCTCTCACAGACAGAAGCAGACAGTAAAGCCCAAACTAACATACCCTCATAATCTCTAGAATCTTCATGACTAACATAACCCCTCCAAATAAACATCTGTGATACATAGGGACATAACTGGGTTGGAGTGCACAACTAGGCTTATAAAGGCCCTCATGGTCATTAGCTTAGTATATAACTATGAACTATGAACTAGGCATTGTAGATGCTGCTTGTTGTTCCTTTTGCCACAGTTTTTAGAAATAATTAATCTGTCTTCGCAACATTAAGTTCAGATGAATCATTTCTACAGTTTAGCAACAGTTTCAAACACAAAGGTAAAGTTACCTACAAATTAAAAAATTGCCACCTCTGCTAAAGAGAACAGACTTATTTATCTGTATCAGGAATGTCAGACATAATGCTCAGTTTTGCTCAGAACTGGTACCTATCAGGTCTTCTTAGTCTGATCCTGAGGTTATCATCAACATCATAGCTGACAATTCAACTCCATCTTCAAAACATCAACTCAACCTTCTATTCCCTTTATTAGTCACCAGCCACACTTCCCACCATAATTTCACTTGATGAAGTCCTCACATTGCAGTCTGACAAAGAACACCATTTCCATGAGTTCAGGCAGCCTTCCCTGCTGCCTCCAGCATCTGGTTAACCTTTGTAACTTTAGCCTATTCACTGGTTATACCAGATGCTTTACAGACTGCCACAGTGATCCCACTACATGATGGGGTCCCCATCACACACTGACCTTACAGACCTATAGGTTTCACCAGAATCATTTATAATTTCATAGACTAACATAACTGACCTCTTAAAGGATGACATAAAAAGCATGCTTAGTCTGGTTTTCTTTAAGGACAGCTGTGGTCTATATAGTTAGCTTATTAGAGGATGGTACAATGGTGCAGTGGATAGTGTTGTTACCTCACAGCAACAGGTTCTCTGGTTTGAGTCTTGGCTGAGGTGTCTTCTGTGTGGAGTCTGCATGTCATCCCTGTGTTTGCATGGGTATCCTCTGAGTGATCCAGTTTCCTCCCACATTCCAAAGACATGCAATAGGTGGACTAAACACTCTAAATTGGTCATAAGCGTGAGTTTACTTGTGAGTGTGTGGTATGAAAGAACAGCCATGGCAGTGCTAGCCACCCGGCAGAGTGAAACGTGGCTCTAGATTGCCACTGTTAAAGTGACACCCCAGTGCCTTGTATGAAAATGGGAAAAGGGACTGTGGATGGATGGATGGATTATGAGGGGCCACCCCATCTACACTACCTTTCTGGATCTTGCTAATGATTTTGATGCAGTTCTCCAGGCATATTACTGACAAACTTACCCAACTTAACTTTAATCCCTACATCAACCAATAGCTAACCAACTGACTTTAACAGGGCTCTAACATTTAGGGTCAGGGGAGTCTCTCCCACACAGAAGAATGTCACCAGAAGAGTTCCCCATGACTCTGTCTTAAGTCCTATCTTTTGAGCCATATGCTCCTCTTTGCACACTCAAACTCCAGCTTGATCAGACTAGCACATGCTCTACCAACTGTGGGCTAAACCTTAATGTCAAGGAACACAATGTGGTTAATTTTGTAAGCAATATTTTCCTAGCTCATTCCATATTAATGACAGCCATTTTAAACTTGACTCAGTCATCAGGGATCTGACTACCTTCATGGATAAAGAAGTGCCCTTTGACCATCAGATGACAGTCGTAGTGAGGAAATCCTTCTACTTGGCACAACAGATTTATAAAGATACATTTTCAAGGCGTAAGAGAAACCAAAATTTCTGGCAATACTTCTATCATTGGCCCCATCACAGAGTACCCCCCCCCCCCTTCCTCACTTACCTCTCTAAAAGTTTTTCACAGCTAGAAAGGCCATAAAGATTCTTAACTAGGAAAATTACTGGAATAAACTTCCTAAACTATGCTGACAGACTAAAAGCCCTACACTCTGTCAAATAACTTGATCCTTCTCGATGCTCTTTTATTATCCTTGTCTGTCATGAAGGACCATGTACTACTTGATCTCTTCCACCTATGTGAGACAATTAGCCACCAACAATTACACCAAGGACCGGGGGCCTTCATCAACATATAAGAGCCAACTGGTATGATAGATTTGTAATGTAACATATCAAAATCACAGGCTATACTGCGCAAAATAAATCCAATCACAATAATCACACCAAAAATTTAATGCATTAAATATTTGGCGTGATTAATGTAACATATCCCCATTTTATGGAATAAAGTTCTCCTTGAAGTTGAGCAAACCAATACATTGTCCATCTTTCAAACTAATATGGATGATTGTGATTATGAATTCAGCACTAAAAAATATTGTCCTTCTTGACCAAGGAGCCTAAATTATTCCTTGTACGTTGAGCTTAGCTGTATATCTTCTGATTTGTTTTCTGAAACTCATATCTAGTGTATATGTATAGGGCTGGATCTAGCATTAGGCAACCTAGGCAGTTGCCTAGGGCCTGGTGCTGGTTGTGAGGCCCAGCTGTCAGCATTAATTAAAAATAAAGAGAAAAAGAAAAGTTTTCTTACACCATTTTAATAATACAACACCACTACTGCTTTCCTGTTCAGTGTGTGAGACAGCAGCAGAACAGGGTTGGTGGTCAATTAATTGCAAGAGATATTTTCTTTTTCTTTTTTTCTTTTTGTAGCATTATGAATGCACAAAGAAAACTTGGAATTTAATTTCTTTTTGTGCAGTATGCAAAGCTACAGAACAGAATTTGATAAGCAGGTACATTGTAGGGGGGGGTGTATTTTTTGTTTTTCTGCCTATGGGCATACCTGCTATTCTCTCATCACAAGAAATCTGTACAAAGTCAAAAACAATGGGAGGACAAAAGCAAAAAATAAATAAATAAAGAAATAAAGAATAGAGGCAGATTTTAAATATTGCTCTTTTAACAGGTTTTGTGTTAACGTATTTTCTGGAGGATATTAAGCCTGAAACTCAAATGTCTGTCATTATTTTGTGACTTCAGTCCTCAATGGTTTGCCAGAAAACTACAAATTTTATGAGGAACAAACCAGAAATATAGGACAAAAATCTGGGCATTCAGCAAAAATCTAGATGGTTGAGAGGTATGCCTACAGGAGTGGAACTTGTGTAGTCAGATGCAGTCTACAGAATGAAGTTAGTTACCAAAAACAGTGTTAGCACATCTACATGCAAATATTAGCCCTGAATGTGATGTCATAACTCATCTGCATATCTGTAATGCAGTGTTTCAACACTTCCCTGAATTGCTAGAATATTCTTATGCTGACAAGAAACTACCAAATGAAAATGCCATGAGCAACACAACCTACATACGCATTCTAAAATAAATGGTCACATGTTTTGTAGCCACAATATTAAGAAATAACGGTGTTACTAACATTTCAAGTGGTAAATTTAGTTTTATGTTGTTAAATTCTGTTGTATTGCTTGTGTTTCCACTTTTCAAGTGAAGTTTTTTTTTAATTTTAAGTAATGTCATTAAAACATTTGAATTTGCTCAAGCAAAGTATTCAATTTGCTCAAGCAAAGTATTCAATTATGTAGACTCGTTGTTACCTTTTTATTTTATTATTATTATTTTTTTAAATATGATCACTTATTGTAGCAGTGTTTTTTGTATAGTACACTACCTAAATTAGTGTAAAAGATCTTGTATTTCCATGATATTTCCCACAACAGCAGAGTGTTTTATCATAATAAATCAAGGGGCCATGTTCTGAAACGTGGCATAACAATCAACCGACTCCCTGATATGACATCATCTTCCCAATTCAATACATTGCAACAAGGAATCGAACCTCACAAATGCTCAGCATTTATCAGAGTGCCCCAGTTTTACTTCGTAAAATGCAACCACTGCCTCCAGCACAGTACATAATATAAATTATTTACCATTAGAAATTAGGGTGTACAACAAACTGCAAACTGTATGTAGATTTGCAGTGTTATATACTTATATGGACAGAAAAATATTTGCCACTATGATAAAAGTTCTGTATATGCCTGTAATGTTTTATTACCCATAGAATAGTTATAGTATGGCCACAGGTCTGTCTGATGTCTCACCAGAATTTTAAATAAAATAAAACACATACCTATAACAGAAAATGATCCCTGAAGGCCTGCATGGCACCAATCCCTGTAATCCCTTGTCATGTGACTATTTGACAGAAGACTGCTGGGAAAACTAAAGGTCAACCAATAGAGCCCACTTAGAATGCAGAGTAATAGAGAATGGGTTGGCTACCATTGTCCTGTTACTATCATCGTGGAATTATAGACACACTGCATTTTTATTTTCTGTATATATATATATATATATATATATATATATATATATATATATATGGGTCTACTTTGAAACATCTAAAACCCATAACATCTAATTTCAGAACATTGAGACCAGAACATCTAAAACCCATAACATTGAATTTCATAACATCTAAAACTACAAATCACAAGAAAATAACATCCCCTCCACATATAACAACACCAAACTACCAAACACAACCAACAGCCCCCCTGCACCCTCCCCGTAAATTAAATATACGAACTCAAAGATCACACTACAGTGGGAAAATGTTAATTTCCCAACCCCACTGTATCAAACCCTCCTGCAGAAACATAGTAAAAAGTGTGTTTGGTAGTTTGATGTCATTATATGCCATTATATGTGGAGGGGGGGTTATTTTCATGTGATTTGTACTGTTAGATGTTATGAAATTCAATGCTATGGGTTTTAGATGTTTGGAAAAAAGAGGTCATTGTTCCCCTCTACTTGACACTCATTAGACCCATTATAGAGTACAACGCCCCTTTTGGAATGTACCTCACAAGATATCTGCAGCAGCTGGAAAGGCCACAGACGTACCTCACAAAGAGGATTACTGGCCACAAACAAATGCCCTACACTGACCGTCTCAAAAAACTCCAGCTTTACTTCGTAGCATATCGCCTACTCTGAGGTGATCTCTGCCTAACATATAAAGCTATGTCAAACCCAGAGCTGTTGGACATGCTACACCTATAGAAATCCCAATCCCTCCGAGCTACATGCTCTAGGGACGTTAACCTTGTCACCACAATACACAGGATATGCTGGAGGGATAGATTCCTGTCCCAGGCACTTCCCATACTCTGGAACAGGCTACCCATCTATGTCAAGCAAAGTTCTTCATTAGCACTCTTCAAGAAAAATCTTGATGAGTGGATGGGAAATAGGAAATACACCCCAGGGATCACGTCTGTGTCTCTGCCTGACAGTGGCACAGATAAATAACTTTCTTGGGTGGCGTAAGCCAGGGAACCTTGTTGGCTAGGCTTACGTAGGCCCTTGGGCCAATAGCCTAGTACCTACCTATGAACCTATGAAGGGGACCCATATATATATGTGTGTGTGTGTGTGTGTGTGTGTGTGTGTGTATGGGTCCCTATCAAATGGATGAGTTTTTGAAAACCCAAAGCTTTTGAATGGAGATCATAGTACAGTACTGTACTGTACTGTAGTGCTATCTTGGAGTTGATATATATATATAATTAGCAGGGGGTGTGGGGGTGCAGGAGGGGGCTTGCCTCCACTGCAAAAATTAAAAAAGGTAGAGTTTTGTGGTTTTTGTGGGTGTTTTTTTTTTAAGTTTGAGTTTTTGGAAACTTGATCATATGGTATTGACCATATGAATTTCGAGTTTCTGAAAACTTGATCTTCTGACTATATATATATATATATATATATATATATATATATATATATATATATTTGTGTGTGCTTATATATGTGTGTGTGTGTGTGTGTGTGTGTGTGTGTGTGTGTGTGTATGTGTTTGTGTGTGCACGCACCTGTGTGTGTATGCATAAGCCTTAAGGGTAAAGAAAGTGAGTCTTTGTATTTTAGTGGGGTACTCACTGGGGCACAGTATTTCTTTACTGGGAACATACTACAACATAGTCCAGTGGGAAACCGCCCATATATACTAGCATTTTCTTTTTTTCAGACTTTCATTATTTGGGTTGATATACACCTTCCCTGTATTGTTTATTTTAGTCAGCTCTGCACACTGGAGCTTGAACTGATTTTTGCTGAACAGCTGCAGGATTCTTCCCAGTTAGTGTTTTCTCTTTACCTTTTCTAGTTGATTTGCTGGCATCTGGGCAGTGTACTTACTAGCCTATACTTGAATTTTACTTAAGCTGACAATACCACTGGCTGTTGTTTGTCATTGTTGTTTTTTTTTTACACTGGGAGAGCTGAGTTTAAGTTGCTAATCAGAGTGCAGCCATCTTGGAAGTCCACATTTGCATTAAGGTTCATAAAAACAGAGTGGATACCCTTTGTTGTAGTCAAGTATATCCTGATACAACTATATATTTTTAAATTTACATATCAAATTCACAATAATGAATTACAATACTTCCATGTTGCCATTTATATAAATAGTGACCACTGTAAATTTATTTTTAGAAAATATCGGAAGCCCACTTATTCTAATTCATACCTGCATTTTACTAGTGAACAACCCTACATTAGAAAAGGAATATTAATAGGGATCAATTTATTGAAGCAGTACATATCACTTTTCAGTATAAAGAATTTGTGGAAGATTGTGAGTTTATAAATAATTTTTTTCTCCAAAGATGCTATCCCAATTCTTGGTTGAAAGAGATCAGTGCTGCTGTTATTTCTGGATAGGGTGATAGATATGTTCCTATTATAAATGCAGATTAATATTATCAGCAGTCTGTAGAGGTACAGAGTGAATTTATTAGTAGTTTCGATAACAAATCTTTTGTTAAAGCACAAGGTTTGGAATACAATAGTGACACTAAGTTCATAAGGGAGGTTATAGTTAAGTATTGGAACATGCAGCACTGAAATAAATAGGACATGCTGGAGGGACAGATTCATAACCCAGAGGCTCCCTTCACTCTGCAATAAAATCCCAGTCCAGGTTAGGCAGAGTCCCTCATTGACTCTCTTCAAGAGGAATCTTGATAAGTAGATGGGAGATCGTAGGTTTAACCCGGGTATCACTTCTGTGTCACTGTTAGACAGAGGCACAGTATACTAACCTCGAAAAAGGGCATAGCAAAATTAATTTAAAATGGGTGGCGAAAGCCAAACACACTCTGGCTAGGCTTATAAATGCCCTAGGGCAGATAGCCTAGTATGAACGTATGAACCTATGAACCTATGCTTAAGATGTTACCCATGACTTTGAAGGTTTTTGTAGATCCCCCTTTATTTGTATATATAAAAGAAAGACTGTAAAAGACAACATGAAAGTAAAATATACAGGAAGAATGTAGAAAATCAACAAAGTTGTGGCACTTATGAATATGTTGCTTATAAATAATGTCCTTATATTGCAAATACTGAGCAGATTTTATTAGTTTCCAGGAATATGTTATTACAGTTTCATCAGCATTATAATTGTTTGAGTAGTGTTGTGATATATATATATTTATATATATATATATATATATATATATATATATATATATATATATATGTGGGTGTGTGTATGTATATATATATATATATATATATATATATATATATATATATATATATATATATATATATATATATATATATATATGTGTGTGTGTGTGTGTGTGTATATATGTATATATATATATATATATATATATATGTGTGTGTGTGTGTGTGTGTATATTGATATATATATATATATATATATATATATATATATATATATACACAGAGAGAGAGCGGTATGTGGCACCTGTGATTCCTTTTACATTGGTAAAACTGAGACGGCATTAAAAAATGTATATACAAATGTATGTATGATATATCCAAAAATCTGGTTACTAACACCTTAGCAAAATATATTTGGAGTGTAAAAATGGGTGCTTTATATTCTTTGTTCTTGAACAAAAAACAAAAGACCCAAGAGCTGGTTAGTGGGAAAACAGAACAGAGTATGGGGAACTATATTGGCAACTGTCATTGAAAGCTAACAAAGAGCCAGGTTTAACTGACCTAATATCTTTTGTGCCAGTACTTAAGTTAAGGTCTGCTAAATTAAGAATTATTGATTTAAAATTTTGTTCTTTAAGTATGTTTTATATAATAAGGACTTTGGTATGTTAGATCACTCTGTATATTTAGTATATTTGATTTTTTAAAGTTTTTAATAATATGCATCTGCATTGTGACTATGTGTTTTTAATTAATTCAGTAGTCATGATAGCTTAATTGACTGAGTTTGTGGTCTGGGATATAAATTAAGTTGTATTCTGGGCTGAGATTCAGATATGATGAAGTCCTGTATGTTACCAGGATGAAAGCACTTTCTGTATCTATTTTTACATTTTTTATTAAAACCTTTTGACTAAGTGTTGCTGGAGTTCTTGGGTTCTATCTCGCCTTTCTGAGATTATTTTTAGCTGGGGTTTGATATGTTGAGCAATGATTTTTGCTGCATTTGATGCAAATTTCGAATGAATGTTACAGGAGTTCTTGGATTTTATCTGGCCACTCATCTTCTGGCCGAATTTTTAGTTAGGGTTGGATGCGACAAGTAGTATATTTATTGTCTTTGGACATTTAGGAGGATCTTGTGGTTCACCCTGAGTTTTACATGAGCAGGAAGTGACTTTTTGGAAGACTCTGCAGGAGAGATACAATGGTATCTGAAGTCTATTTGGTCCCAGCACCAATATCCTTTGTCCTTTCAATTCCTAGTGCTGGGATTTGTCAGAAGGGAAATCACTTGTTGGAGACAGCAAATATCCTTAAATCCAGGTTTCTCCTTCTCACTACCTGTCCAATGCAGTCAGTCATGACAGATACCTCATACTTTGCTTGTGGAGCAATTTCAAGAGGGGTAAGAGTGCAGGGGTGGGACACCAGAGACAGATGCAAGCGCAATAAATATAAAAGAGATTATTGCCCTGATCAAGGCACTCAACTCTCTGCCTCATCTTTGGTCCCTGGAACCTCTTCAAGTTGTTATAGACAATACCAGAGTCATGTGGTACACTGACAGACGGGAAGGGGGACCAGGTCATAACCCATTTGCAAGAAAGCCATGTTAGCTTGGAATATAGCTTCACAGTCCACTCTCACTCTACAGGCATCCTACATTCTGTCAGAGCAGAATTGTGTGGCAGACAAGCTGAGCAGGACAATGGCAGAGTCTCACAAATGGAAACTTGATCAGGGGGGTCTTCTAAGATTTGATCCATCTGTGGGAAGTTCCTCAGTTAGACCTGTTTGTTTCCTCTCTGAACAGTCAGCTGACACAGTTCTGCTCCTGGACTACATGCAAGAAGGCCTGGAGACAGATAACGTTTCTTTCTTTTCCTTGAACAGTAACTTTCCTGTATGTTTTTCCACCCTTTCCATTGTTATCTAGGATACTTCTGAAGATTCAAAAGGAGTTCCTCAGATCATTATGATGACTTCCTTCTGGCCCAGGCAATAGTGGTTCTCCACTGTTTTGGAAATAGCCAGGGGTAATTACCACAACCTTCCTCACAGAATGGATCTACTCACATAAGATCATGGGTGTTTGATATACCCTGACCTCAATCAACTTCAGTTGACTGCCTGGGTGATAGGGTCTTAACTTAGGCACCTATTTACTGAGAACATGCAGCAGGTACTAATGGAGGTAAAAAAAAAACGCTACTAGAAAATCATATATTAGTTAATAAAAATGGTTTTCTATTTGGTGCCAACAACATAACCAGCACCCATTAAGGGCTAGTGAGATATTTACCTATGGCATTTCTTACTCCTCCTTCAGGGTTTATTTTTCAGCCATTTCAGCATGTCTGCCCATGGATCCTCCTCTTTCAATGCATTCTCATGCCGAAATGTTTTTAAAGGGGTTTTGCATAAGAAGCCTACAAGAAAATCAGTGGCCCCTCCTAGAGATCTTAATTTTGTGTTAGAGAATCTAACTCTTGCTCCATTTGAGCCAGCTAAGCAGGCTGACTTGAGGTTCTTAACATGGAAACCACTTTTACTGATTGATCTGATATCTGCAAGAAGAGTAGCTAAGCTGCAAGCTCTTATGGTGAGTCAACCTTATCTCATTTTCCACAGGGATGGGGTTTCTTTGAGAACTAATCTTTCTTTTATGCCTAAAGTGGTATCCAAGTTTACTAGAAGCTAAACTATTCATCTTCCCATTTTCTTTCCTGAACCTAAAAGTGAGGGAGGGAGGATACTCCATACCTTGGATGTTCACAAACAACTCTGAAACTAACTTGACAGAATTACATTTTTCATATCTTCTGATCAGTTGTTCATTTCTTGTGATGGTAAGAAGGGACAACCTGTGTCAAAGCAGACTGTTTCTAAATGGTTGTCTAAAGCTATTATTACCTTTTGTTATACTCACCCCAACAAACTATTCCAGGCAATGTGAAGGCCAAATCTGCTAGGGCCTTGGCCTCATCTACAGCTTTTTGGGAAGGTTTGGATTCTAGAACTATTCTGTAAGCAATAACTTGGTTATCTGTACATAGTTTTACAAAGCACTGTATACGTGAATCCTTCTGTAGGTCTAGATTAGGCTTTGCTAGGACAATCCTTTAGGGACTGCTGGACTGTTCTCCTTCCATCTCCCATATATAGTAAACTAGAGTAATCTATCCATATAGCTAAGGATACTGCAACAAAGATCAATATGATGAATACAGAATAATTGTTCAAGTAAACTTACCATAGCAGATGTTTGATCACTGCTGCAGTAGTCGTTCCTTTCCTCCATCCATTCATCCCCCATGTTTTTTGTTTGGTTGTTTGTTTTTTTGTTTTTGTTTTTTGTTGTGTTGCTTATGTTAGGCTGTAAATTCTTAATCTTTGTTGCTCATAGTATTGTTGTTTCAGGTCTCAGCCTTCCTCACCCTGTTGGCATGAAAGCTGAAGGACTTGGTGCTCAAACTTGTCTTTTTGGTCAAGTTGACTAATGGTTCGGGGGACTGAAAAGTGCAATGAAGCTTTGGAAGCTGTCCATCTGTTTTATCTCGGGCAGGATATAACCCATATGGCTAAGGTTATTGTAGCAGTGATCATTCAAATATCTACTGTTATTATAAGTTTACTTATGCAACTGTACTTCTTTGAGAGTAAATCAAACAACAACATACTGTGGTAGGAATCACAGTACACACTGTCTTATTAAGTGTTTTCATCTGTATAATAAGAAGACTATACGATGTCTGTTAAAAGGTTAACTCACAAATCATATAATCACTAATTTTCTGTCACAAACAGTACAACCAGATACTGAATCATAACAACAAATACATATTCACAACAGCTAATTTTTCTCTTTAAAATATACTTAATATTCATCATGTCATTCAGACCAGAGTAATGGCAGAAGGACTGTATACTGAAAGGCATAGTAATGTGGCAAGACTGTTGCACTGGGGATTGTGCAAACATTATGGTATTGAAGTGGCTGAAAAACACTGGAAACTTGAGCCACAAAGCATCATAGAAAATGATGACATGTACACCATATGGGATCACCCATTACCAACAGTTCAAAAGACAGATGCTAGAAAACCGGATATAGTGTTCCAAAAAAAGAAGACAAAAGTAGACTTGATCATTGAAATCACCACACCCAGTGACTACAGTGTCCCACATACAGAGAGACATAAAGTCATAAAATATCAGGATTTGCAAGCAGAAATGAGAGCAATGTGGAAGAAAGATACACGGATAGTTCCAACAGTAGTAAGAGCAATGGGTCTTAGATATGTTACCAATACGTGTAACTCCATATGAATCGTTCAGATGTTCGAAGTTTTAAAATCTTGAAATAAAAAAAAACTATAACAATAAAAGGTAGGTTCAATGCTAACTTTACCCCCCTCTCATCCCCTAAAGAGCCCATCTCTATACTGGAAAAATGCAAAGTTCCTGTAATCACGGCTGTACAGGTAAAAACCACACTCTCCAAAGCCGAGAACACAGCATCCATGGGACCAGACAAAATCTCAGGCTGCGTTCTACACGAACTAGAGAATGAACTGGCACCCCACCTAAGTACCATGTTCAGTCATAGCCTCACCTCAGGCTTTGTGCCTGCTGAATGGTGCACAGCGATGGTTATCCCACTCCACAAGGGGGGGAGCCACCACGGACCCCGGGAACTACCACACCATTAGCCTGATGAGCCTGGTTTACAAGGCCATGGAACGTATCATCATGGAACTTATAAACAAAGACATTCGTAATCTCCAAACTCTGGATCTTACCCAGTTCGTGTTTGTAAAAGGCAAATCATGTCTCCTAAACCTGATAGACATCTTTGAAGCAGTCACCAAAGCCGTAGACGAGGGTAAGGTGGTTCACACAGCCTATCTAGATCTTGCCAAGGCTGTCAACACCATCCCCCACTCTGGAATTATAGATAAACTCACTAAACTAGGTATAAATCCCTATGTCACAAGATGGGTTGCCAACTGGCTCACTGACAGAACCCACACTGTGAAAGTAGCAGACACCAAATCCGACTTCAGACCAGTGACAAGTGAAGTACCACAGGGTTCAGTTCTGGGTCCTCTCCTGTTTGGTACCTACTTCTTTGAAGTACAGGCTAACACAGAAAGTCTTTGGCTAATGAAGTTATCAGATGACTGAAAACTAGGAGCCATAATCAAAAGTCCTAATGATATGGACATCCTACAAAAGGGCCTCACTGAGATAGATGCCTGGGTCAAAGCCATGGCCTCAAGCTCAATACCAAAAAGTGCATTGTCATCCCCTTTGGTAAAAACTCTGTACCCATGAACTACAACATAGGCGGTAGTATACTTAACACCAAAAGTGTGATAAAAGACCTTGGCACACAGGTGGACAGTAGTTTCTCCTTTGATAATCACATTGCCACAGTAGTCAGGAAATCCTTCTACATGCACACCTCATCACAAAAGGTTTCTCATCCAGGAAAAAAGAGGTAATTGTTCCCCTCTACTCATCACTCATTAGACCCATTATAGAGTACAGTGCCCATTTTGGTATGTACCTCACAAGACATATACAACAACTGGAAAGGCTGCAGAAATACCTCACAAAAAGGATTACTGGCCTCAAACAGATGCCCTACGCAGACCGTGTCAAATAACTCCAGCTTTACTCCGTTGTATATAGCCTACTGAGAGGTGATCTCTGCCTAACATACAAAGCTATGTCAAACCCAGAGCTGTTGGACATGCTCCACTTAAAGAAATCCCAATCCCTCAGAACTACACGCTCTAGGGACCTAAACCTGGTCACCACAATAAACAGAACATGTCAGAGGGATAGATTCCTGTCCCAGAGACTTCCCATACTCTGGAATAAACTACCTATCTATATCAAACAAAGCTCCTCATTAGCACTCTTCAAAAAAAATCTTGATGATTGGATGGGAAATAGGAAATTCACCCTGGGGATCACATCTGTGGCTCTGCCCGACAGTGGCACAGGAAAATAATTTTTTTAAGTGGCGAAAGCCAGGGTACCTTTTTGGCTGGGCTTGTATAGGCCCCAGGGCCAATAGCCTAGTACCTACCTATGAACCTATGAAAACGTTAGCAAACACATTTTTGCAGGGTGGCAAGCCCCCTTGCGCCCTCCACACCCCCGCTACTTAAATGTACCAACTCTGAGATTGCACTACAGTGAAGAGAATGGTAAAGTTACTGTTCCGCACTGTCAGGCGATCTCAATTGTTCAGTTTTGAGATTTCAAAACTTCAAACATCTGAACCTCGGGATTGTGATGTTCGGGGTTTTGAAGTTTCAAAATTACAAAGTGGACCCATATGTACATATATTTTAGTCAAGATTTTAAAATTCTTTAATTCAGACAGTAGTGCCACAATAGCTAATCAGAAAATGAATGAAGTGTAGTTTTGCTAGACCTGTCTCCACTTCCTCATGCATGTTCACCTCCAGCTAAAATCTGTGCAGTGTCAAAGCCCTTACATAGCAGAGATGGTGGAAATAAATGTCTGACCTAGACACTTTGTTTTAAATGTTTTTGAACCCCACATGTCAGCACATTTTGTTCATGTTATAAATCTCTGCATCTCTTCCAATTTTTTTGAAAGAAGGTAATTACCAACTAATTAGAAAAAACTGTCAACCTGTCTCTTTATCTTTTCATCTAAACTTCACCAAAACCCATTTCAGCCCTGTACATCATTCGCCTACACATTTGTTGCTTAAAAAGAAATGACAAGCATGATTTCTTGCCCAGTCAATAGCTCTGTATTGACCAATGACTGCACCAAATAACTAAGAGATATGTAAAACTGCAGCCAATAGGATGGCAGAATTACACCTCATGGAGTAAAGAATCTGTATGAACTGTCCAATGAAAGAGATACCTCAAAAGTTGTATTCTCCTGGTATTGTAAACCAGTAGTGTACCTTGGGCATAGGGAGATTTTTCCAACCATTGATCCCCCCCCCCAAAGCACACAAACACATACATTATTTTTTTGGACCACACATAAACGTTTTGCCCACCTATTCCACTTTAGTGCTAACGGTAATCCTAACCTTGCCACAATCCCTAACCTTACATCTTACAAAAAAAACCTTTCCCTAACAGTAACACCACACAAGACATTCACACCCATCTCATATAAACACATGCACATAGCTCTATATGTTCCTAGGTTCATACGTATATAGTAGGCTAAAGACCCCTAGGGCCTTATTAAGCCAAGCCATAAATCCCATCTCTCTGACAAGTTCTGGTATCCTTGGTAGAGTAAGAAGAAGCTTGGGGAATGAAACATTTACAAGTAGAGGTCTGGAAAATGAACCGTTTACAAGCTGCCTGTATCTATTAGAGACATAGGTGCTAAAACAGGAGTGAATTTCTAGTTTCCCATCCAGTTGTCCAAGTTAGTCTTGAATTAAGTTAGGGAGGAACTCTGCTACACATGGATGGCGGGGCCTGTTCCATATAGGAGGTAGTCTCTGAAATACATACTTGTTTGTTGGAATACATACCTGTTTGTCTAACACATCCTATTTATATCGCAAGAAAGGTTTAAGTCTTTAGAATGGGTAATTCTGGGGCTGTTTTTTTTTTTTTTTGTGGATATGAAGAAGGTCCACCAGCATGAGGTCCAAAGATACCTTATATGCCCAGCATAGATTTCTCTTCAACAGCCTGTAGGAGGCAGAATACAGGGATAGGGTTTGAGGCAGTCTGCATAGTACATGCTATTTGTGGCCTATATTGTTTTAGTGAGGAACCTCTGTGGACATTCCAGTTTTTGAATGTGTGGTCAGGTACATACCAAAGGGGGCATTGTACTCAATGATGGGTCTAATGAGTACCAACTACAGTGGAAAAATGTTCTTCTTGGAAGTTCTCCTAAGTTGCACAACACAGAATAATTCCCTCACTACCATAAAAACATGATAGTCGAAGGTTAGATTACTGTCTACATGTGTCCACAAGTCTGTCACTACTAGATTGACTCTTAAGGGTGTGTTGTTAATATTGCAGTTACCAGGGATGGCTAACTTCCCAAAGGAAAGTATTATGCATTCCTTGGCATAATGCCCTACATCTGTTACATTACATAGGCCTTACTCTAACCCTATCCCTCAAGTACTTGCACTCACACTCCTACCCCTAAAGCTGAAAATTTTATTTTGTCTGAAAACTTCAGCATTAGTAAAAAAAAAGTTTTACCTTTAATACAGGCGAACCTCACTCATCACAGAGTAAGTTTCTATCACTACTCCAAAATCATACTCAGTCAAAAACTAACATCAATTAATTTGTCTATAAAAGCAGATTTGACAACGCTAACTGCAACAATATAGAAAGATATGCAGACAGATAATTAGATAGATAGATAGATAGATAGATAGATAGATAGATAGATAGATAGATAGATGTGTGTGTGCTTGTGTGTGGTAGATAGATATATGTGTGTGTGTCGGGGGTATATGTAGTATTCTACATTGGTGCATTAACATTGACATCACAATCTCAACAGGATACTTTGCGTGCTCCAAAGTCCTCGGAGTATCAAATAAAAATCATGTGTTTTTTATAGCCCCACTCCTTTGCACCCAGACCCACACACCCCTGGCTAACTATATATACTAACATCAAGATCGCACAACCTCAGGGAAATGGCATAATCTGCTACCTGGGGATTGTCAGTCTTGCTTACTTGTTGACCATATGTTGGCATATGAGTCTTTCACTCATAAAAACTAAAACAATAATATAACAATTTATCCATTTATATATATATATATATATATATATATATATATATATAGAAAGAGAGATACACACGCACACACACACACACACACACACACACACACACACACACACACACACACACTCACTCACACACACACACACACACACACACACACACACACACACACACACACACACACACACACACACACACACACACACACATGTCTGAAAGAAGACTCCAAGCAGCCTAATGCAAAACATATGCTAATATTTATGGGCACATCCTAGCATTGTGTGTGTTATTCATATCAAAAAATATGAAATGTTTCTATGTGTGGAAATTGTTCTGATCGATTTCAGTGGCATAAATGACAAAATTAGATACTTGAGATATGACATCATGTTGTACCACAGGAAGTATTCATTTACAGACTGTGCCTGTTACGCATTTTTAAGAAGAGAATTCCTGCAAACCAAATGCCATCTAAAGAACTTGGTGATATCCGGGTATTGTTTTTATTAGTAATTTACCATTCTGAGTATTAGATTTCTATAAATATTGACTGCTTTGTCAAAAATACGTTGTATAATTCCTTCGACTTTTCATGTCTGAGTGAACTTCCTTTTTTGCAGGTCAATACGTGCCACAAAGCCGTCAGAGCACACCGTAATATTGGCTGTAGTTTCACAAGTGTAAGTATTTATAATGATATATAAACATATTAAAGTAATAACTATAAAAATAATAAGCACCATCTGTAATAATAAAAAGTTACAAATTTTCCATTTCTTAGATACCTAGAATTTATAGTAATGCATATGCAGCAGTTTGGAATTAAACAGCAGTTAAAGTGGACTGAACTCAAAGTTCTTCTTCTTTGTTTTAACTCTATACTATTTTATAAGGCAAAATGTATGCAGTTTGACCATAGCTGATAGCTGCAAATAACAAATTACATATTTGCTAGATCATGTATTATTAATGTTGCATATTGTTTACTAGAAAAGTATGCCACATCAAGCAAGACAAGCTTCTTTGAATGTATTGCTAAATTATTATCAGTCAATATGCGCCTTCTCTTATGCATTACATATCAGTTACAAATAATCTTCCAAGAGGGAAGTACTGTTATTATACTGATTTTTGTTTCATGCATATAAGGAAATTTAGAAGTCTTCATGCTAATCTATTAGTGAGGTAGGATTCTGAGGAATGTATAGCTGTAAGGTATGTTTCCATTTGCTAACTCGTCCAAAGAATCCTGCCTTAAAATATGCATCAAATGTCACAATTTGATTCAGGATTACAACAATCTATTATTTTTGCAGATGTAATTGTAATTAGATAAGTTCTTAACATTGAAAGTATAACTTGAGTCCCAGGATCATTTTTTTTGTTCCAGAGATTTGACATCAGTATTAACAAGACAGATCAATTTTACTAAGTGGAAAATGCATTTTGTTTAATTCCCCCACCTCCTCCATTGCATATCTTCTAGGTCACCTTCCTCCCTTTTGAATTGCGTCAGCAGACAAAATGCCACCACTTCCCCCACCCCTCCTAACTCCTCCAGTTACAGAGCTGCTAATTAGTGTCAGGTTGTATGGGGTCATAATCAGGGCTCCATCTGGAAAAATATTGCCAGTCTTTGCAGGTAGGAAGCCTGAAAAATTACTATCGATTGATTGATTTATGGGATGAAGCTGTAGCAAGAGAATCTAGTGCCTATTTGGCTTTATGCTGTATGTTTAGGCAATCACAGCTTGTAAGCTGTCAAACTTTTTAAAAACAATTTGATAGTGTAAAACTGCCATTAAGTAATCACAGGTGTGATTCCTTATAGACAGTATATCTCTATCTTAAACATACAGTAACAACCTTTACAAAGACCAGCTAGACTGACAGGTAGTGTACAAGCTGTCAATTCAATTGATTTGATTATTTATAGGTTCATAGGTACATACTAGGCTATCAGCCCAAGGGCCTAAGTAAGCCTAGCCAACAAGGTTCCCTGGCTTACGCCACCCAAGAAAGTGAATTTCCTGTGCCCCTGTCAAGCAGAGCCACAGAAGTGATTCCCAGGGTGTATTTCCTATTTCCCATCCACTCATCAAGATTTTTCTTGAAGAGTGCTAATGAGGAACTTTGCTTGACATAGATGGGTAGCTTGTTCCAGAGTATAGGAAGTCTCTGGGACAGGAATCTATCCCTCCAGCATGTCCTGTTTATTGTGGTGACAAGGTTTAGGTCCCTAGAAAATGTAGCTCAGAGGGATTGGGATTTCTTTAGATGTAGGATGCCCAACAGATCTGGGTTTAACATAGCTTTATATGTTAGGCAGAGATCTCCTCGGAGTAGGTGATATGCTACAGAGTAAAGCTGGAGTTTTTTGAGACGGTCAGTGTAGGGCATCTGTTTGAGGCCAGTAATCCTCTTTGTGAGGTACTTCTGTGGCCTTTACAGCTGCTGCAGATGTGTTGTGAGGCACATTCCAAAAGGGGCATTGTACTCTATAATGCGTCTAATGAGTGCCGTGTAGAGGGGAACAATGACCTCTTTTTTCCTGGATGAGAACCCTTTTGTAATGAGGTTTGCTACATAGAAGGATTTACTGACTACTGTGGCGATGAGATTATCAAAGGAGAGACCACTGTCCACCTGGGTCCCAAGGT
The DNA here is from genome assembly GCF_019279795.1 of Protopterus annectens. NCBI lineage: Eukaryota > Metazoa > Chordata > Ceratodontiformes > Protopteridae > Protopterus > Protopterus annectens. The sequence continues at coordinate 8,065,961 of NC_056730.1, forward strand.
CTCTTATCATACAATCAGCATTAAGTAGATTGCCGTTTATGTGGTAGTTCATGGGTACAGAGTTTTTACCAAAGGGGATGACAATGCACTTTTTGGCATTGAGCTTGAGGCCATGCCTCTGACACTAGACATTTGTCTCAATGAGGCCCTTCTGTAGGATGTCCACATCATTTGGGGACTCGACTATGGCTCCTAGTTTGCAGTCGTCTGCGAACTTCATTAGCCGGAGGCCTTCTGTGTTAGCCTGTACTTCAGAGAGCTTGCAAACTGTCAATCATGTTTTAAACATTCAGTGCCCCTAGAAGATGGCACTTGGAGCAGGTGCACCATTAACCTCACCCAACTATGGCAGGTGTATGATATGAATTAAGCATTGTAAGAATGGGGCAGTATATTCCTAGTGTAGATAGAAAATAGCACTGGAAAAGGCCGATCCCTGTAGAACACCAGTTAGGAAGGTTGGGACAGTGGATATGGCATTACTCTATTTGACTGTTTGCTATTTTGCATCTAGGTAGCTTGTAAACTAGCAATTGTTATCAGCAGCATTTCTAGAACGTAGCAGACTGTGCATTAATTGGGCATGATCTGTAGTATAACATTCTCAAGAACTGAGTAATGTTGGTTATTGCCATACATGTGATACAATTTATACTGACTGTCAGACAGTACTGAGATTTTATAATAGGTGGTGGGATAACTGTCCGTGAGCACCTATCTTCAACTGTCAATTTGCTGAATTATAGTGAATTTCTAATTACCCATCTTGTCACATACCCACCTTCATGTGTTGGATTAAGTACTGCTCATGTCCAATAGGCTGGAACCCTTTCCTGCCTACAGACTTATCCTGATGAATATCTTGGTCGGTTTAGCCCTAAGTTCAGCAGCTGCTTAAATGAAGTTTAGAAGATGACATCTGCAGAAGTTTAGCCTTGTAGTTTGATTCCTTGAAAATAACTTTGTTTAAATGTAACTGATTTACCATTTTTACTACAGAATGATATAATCCTTTCTGCTGTTGAGTGAGGATGCCCCTTTGCATTGTTGTCTAATTTTAGTATGCTGGATTTAAAGTCATGATTTAATAATTCTGTTATTTGGTCAGAAGATAAGCTAAAGTTTAAATGTACTACCTGCTGGATTTGGTGTTGGTAAAGACTTTTATTTTCTTCTTTCATAAATTGTTGTCTAATTTTGAACATCTGAGAAATATATATGTATAGACAGGAATTTCCTTTGGCTTCCAGAGCAGCTTTTCCAGACAGAACCCCACAAAAGAAACAATAAAGGGATGATCAAAGGAATACTTCCTATAACAGACACCCAGGCAACCCGGGCAGTCATACAGAAGATCACTGGGGGGAGGGGGGCAAAGGAACCTTGGCAGTACAACAAAGGGATGTGAGTAATACCACCCATGGAATGGCACCCATCCCTTGATGGAGACCTCAGGAAACTCATTTCAGTTCCCCCAATAATCCACACAAAATAAATCTTGAACCACTCAATTCCACTGACTGAAACTGAAACAAAAGTGCCGGAAAAGGGGGCTTACATTTGTACCCCATAGCAGAAGCAACTTAGTTAACACCATTATTGGCCTTTAGCTGTTCTGCAGGAAGCTGAATATGGATTTTTTTTTTCTTTTCATGAAATGAGAATGAAATAAACTTGAATATGATACAGACTCCAGAGTATCTAGAAAGGCAGAAGTAACATTCTTAACAGCATCATCCATTCAATTGTTTATTTATGCATTTATTTATTTATTTGTTTTTGATTGATTGATTGATTGATTGATTAACATTGTTGACAAGGTTGATGGACTAGTCAGAGGAGTTCCATCAGCTTATATTGGACAGATTCAAATATCTGTGCTTTGAAGCTTCATTACTCCTGAACCACATGGTCTTAGGCTTTTGAGACAGAGCAGCCTGTATCTATGATGCAGAGATGTGCTGCAGAAGTATGCAAATGATCAATAAGAAAGCCAAACCTGACCTTTGATCCCACCATGTTAATGGCAGATTTAGTGAGCATCTAGTACAAAATATTGCCTGCCAATTGATTTTGTACATCTTAGCATGTAAAGATGTGTTGCTTCAAGCCGTATAGTTTTGAAAAGCTGCTTGTGTCTGGAGTTTACCAATGACCGGTAAAACTGCCTTTTAAGACAACTTCCTAATTTATGTTGGTAGAAATCCAGTATTTGCTAGCTTATTGAAGGAAAGGATCATATTGTGACTGAATGAGGTATGTCACAATTGCAACTATTTTGCTCCTATATTTGTCTTGGCAGATATCTAATACATGTCAGGTTGCCATTCTCCTACAGAATTCAGATGGTGCCAGACAAGGACAGCTATCTAACCAGTCTTTCACAAGTACATAAACATAGGTACACTGTTTAGATATGTCAGGGTAGGAATAACAACTATGGCAGGCAGTGTGCTGTACTGCTGTTCTTGAAATTTCACAGAAAAATCGTAAAGGATAGACAAGCTTTGAGTACTCATTATAACACTGTGATGTGCATGAGATATGTAAATGATATGCGCATACATATTACTTTTAATTCAGTTGAAAGTACAATGGAGCACCAAAGCTATTACCTAATATGTTGCTACTGTACAGCTATAATAACGTGCCAAGGAGTATCATGTCCACCTTCCAGGAATCTCAGATACAGCAATGCATGCAGTATCTTCCACTGTCAATATATAACTATCCCAACTCCAAGGCCGTTCCAGGTATATGGTATAAAGCAAACTGTAATCCCAAAGTAACTATATCTCAACACAGATGGGATCATTCACCAGGCAGTACACTTACGGTCGTGCAGCGGTATTGACTTGGTATATGAATACAGGTTGTATTCACAAACCTCTCTACAGGGTAAATGGGAAAATTAAAAAAACTATATATTCAACACATTATTGCTGTAACCTATGGCTACTAGATCACCTCTGCACAGCTGCTCTTTATGGTATTCTGTTGTGCAAGTCTGCACTGCTCATGGTATTAGTAACAAACAATACAGACTTAAAACGTGCTAACAGATTACAATAAAATGTCAGTGCTTCTTAGGATGCACATATAAGTAATGAGTTCCAGTCAGGGTGAAATGTTTTATGAACTGGCCAGGCCCATTTCTTTGTAATAGGTTTTATGCCTGCTCAGTAAATCAGCATATACAAGCTTTCTGGGAACTTTCCCCTCTCAATCTCTCTTTCAGACACACACACACACACACACACACACACACACACACACACACACACACACACACAGACACTCTCAACCTCTTAGAGCAAAAAAATCTGGACAAACCCTAAAGTGATGGGGGGACAAATAGGGACAGATTTTAAATATTGCTCTTAAAAGCTTAGAAAGTTGATAGAATAATAGGTTTTGCATTAGCATTAATTTTCTGAAGGCTGTGGAGTCTTAAACTCAAATGTTTGTCATTATTTAATGACTTAAGTCCTCAGCTATTTGCCAGAAAGGTACAGATTTTAGGAGGAACACACCAAAAATATGAGGCAAAAATATGGACATTCTGTGAAAATGAGTACAGTTGAGAGCTACACACACACACACACACACACACACACACACACACACACACACACACACACACACACACACACTCTAGAAACATTGATCGAAACTCACAGAATCTTGTAGAGTTTACTATGCTCAATATTTGTAACAATTGTCAAACATTTTGTAGTTCTTCCTCTCAGTACAGATTGGTTGCTTCTACAACATGTCCTGTGTATGGACATGACCATAGTGCAAACAAAGTGCAGAGAATACAACATGCTCGTCATTTGTTCAGTGAAGCCCTGTGTTATTGTACAAAACACCCCAAGTATATATATAATCCATTTCATGTAGCATGCTCAGTTGTGCATATCTGCAATCACTGTTCAGTCTCCCATGTACTGGTTTACTTGCATCCCCACTCACACAGATGGATATTGAAAGACACCCATTAAAGAACCCCAGTTAACACAAAAATTCAGGAGCAGCAACTGCACCGTACAGCTCAGAAACAGTAAAGAATCAACACAAATGTGGTAAATTAATTAAAAAACCAAGCCTAAGTCAACCGTGTCAAAGAAGCATAAAGTATATCAAAGTAGATGGTATTAAATGGTTTATTATAACAGCAGAATAACAAGAATTTAGACAAACAGAACATGAAGTTGACCCACTATGGCATTCTATTGAGGACATGCATGAAGAAACCACAAATGCATACCAAAATTCAAAAGCCATAGCTCAGGTGCAAACCACAATTTGGAAAGTGATATGCAAAAGGAAAGTTATTATCTTTCCATATGTTTTGTCCTCTGGCAGCCATCATATTCCATCTTAAATGGACATAGTGGAAGCCTGGCCCTAATGTTGTTCTACAGGTATTTTCAACCTCCCTTTTTAGCAACCCTGTCATAACCATACCAAACACAAGACATTATCCATTGTGATGAGTCTCATTCACAAAGAGCATACCTTGATCTGGCAAAGGCTTTCGACACAGTCCCACATTCAAGCATTACCGACAAACTTAACAAACTGAATTTAAACCCCTTTGTTGTAAGATGGGTTGCCAACTGGCTCAAAAACCAGATCCACACTATCAAAGTGGGTGACTACACATCAACCAGCAGACCTGTTACCAGTAGGGTGCCACAGGAGTCACTGCTGGGCCCCCTTACTGTTTGATATATACTTCTCAGAAGTTCAGGTCGAAACTAAAGGGTTGTGTCAGACCAAGTTTGCAGACAAATGCAAACCAGGTGCAGTCATTGAATCTCCAAATTATGTCAGTATACTCCAGGAGGGTTTCATGCAGATCAGTGGCATGTATTAGTCACAGTCTCAAACTGAATACAGAGAAATGCATCATAATTCCTTTTGGCACAAACAGTGCCTCCTGACACTATCAAATCAACAACAATACTCTAAGTACCCATGAATTGGTAAGGGACTTGGGATCACAAGTTGAATGTGACCTTAACATTGACCACCATGTGTCTATTGTAGTCAGGAAAGCTTTCTGCACAGCACACTTGAATAGTAACAGCTTCGCTTTGAGAGCAAAAGAGGTTATAAGCCCCCCCATACTCGACACTTAACTTGCCCATAATTGAGTGTAACACCTCATTTGGCTTGTAGCATACTAAACAACTGCAGCAATTAGAGAGACCTCAGAGGTTTCTATCAAAAAAGATCAAGGGGGTCCAGCATGCCCCTTGCATAGACCAATACTCCATATCTTGTAGACTTCTTAGGGGAGACTTATGTCTGGCCTACAGAACAATCCAAGACCCAAACCTAAGGAACTTGCTGCATATCCATTAATCAAATGGGACTAGGGCTACCCATTTCAGGGACCTAAATATGGCCTGCAACTTAAATAGGACATGATGGAGGGACAGATTTATCTCCCAGCGACTGTCATGTCTTTGGAACAGACTACCAATTCATGTGAAACAGAGCACCTTTATGACACTGTTCAAGAGGAACCTGGACAAATAGATGGGGCACTATAAATTCTTACTGGGGATAGAGCCCACAACCCTCCTGGACATGGACAGTCATCAATAAATGCAATCTTGGGAACTGACTAGCATTTCTATGGTATTGCATTAGAATGAAATGGCTAGGCTTAAAATGACCTCTGGATCAACAGCCTAGTAATTTCCTATTATCTAGGTATGCCTGCTTAATCTCTCTCTCTTCTCCCCATCCTCCAAATCTTCCCCGGTTATTTCTAAATATAATTTCTTTAGGTTCTTCTGGAACATTCTCACTGTACCTGATTTTCTTCCTGGTAATAATGTAATGATGTTCAAGAGTATTGCATGCTCATGAATCGCTTTAGGGTGTATGGGTAATGAATCGCACAGCAAGGCCTAGGTAGTGATTCCTATTAGGAGGTGAAGGTGGTGAATCACACAACAAGCATGAGTGATGATTTCCAGTAAGAGGCATGGCTGAAGTGGGGCAGCAGGGAATGAGTTACAGTTTGGAACCTTTCTTCTGTCTTCAGAATTGCAGCTGCCAGAGTGCTGTCATATAAATGCTCCTTCCTCTGGCTCATCAGTTTCTTAGGGGTGTACTTGTAGAGATTAAATCTCAGCGGAAGAGGTCCACATCACTGTCCAATATCTGTTAGACTCCAGCCAGACATATTAATTTTTCATGATCTTCCAAGTTTCTCTTGAGGTTAGACTTAGAAATGTGTGCTTCATCTGAAGATTGCCAGACTACTGCTTCAGATTCACTTAGGCTGCAGTTTTGTCCTCACTAGCTTAGTATGAGCGATGTGGTATTTTCATTTTATTCATACTAATGTCAGCTAATAATGACCATCTTTATTTCTTGCAGTGCTGGTGGCCAGGAAGAACCGTCAGTCCTTCCCCTTCTTAATGCAGGTTTTAATAGGGTAAGCTGCCTTTGATTACCTGTCTTACCTGTCATTGACGTTCACATTCTGTCTCATTTAGCCTCCTGTTTTAGTTTTGTAACTAATGATTACAAAACAAAGGTAGGAAAATGCTTAAAGATAACTTTAGACTCTGGATTTGCCTGTCTACTTTATAGCATGATAGTATCCCTTGTTTGTGTGGGATGGAATTAAGTGCAAACAAGGAGACTACAAAATGGACATGCACTAACTGTTATGATGAAAATAACTTGAAGGACACGGGATGAAAGTTCCGGAAACTCAAAAATGGCAGATCTTGGACTAAGAGTGAACACTAGTCTAGATCACTTCTGCTTACAATTCCTTCTAAAAGTGGATTACAAAATACTAATGTTTCTGTTCCTAACTTGTCAGAGGTGAATCACATGTTTGTAAAAGTCTATGACTCAACCTTCATTAGATGACTGGCTGCTGGAATGCTGATAAGCCTTCCAGGGGAATAGGGGAATAGAATAAGTTAAGAAAAGTGCATTGTGTTCATGAGCATTATCTGAAGTTTATTCTAGTGTTAAAGCAAAAATAGGAGCCAAGCCTGGGTCCAAGGAAAGAAGGTTTGACTAAGGCCCATGTGGCATGTGACTGACTAGTGGCTTGGGTACTGTATTACCAAGGGAGGGTGCTGGGGAAGCCCCAGAGTTTGGCCTGCTTGCCCACTCCGAGTGGTAGGTATGGAGCTATGGTGTGTGATTTGGCATTCTGATGGTGATGGGGCAGGACAGTTTGCCTACAGGTCTATAGGTGACTGACATTACATAAAATGAGAAGAGTGTCATCAGCAGCTATGCCCTGTTATAACACCCTCCCCCAAAAAACACTGCATATCAGATAGCATATATCACAACATATATGATAATTCTAGAGGCTGTACTCCACATCCCCTTCTTAGCCATCCTGTGTCAGAGATGAAGTCATTAAAGTTTTTTTTTTGTTACAATTTTTTGCCCCCCTCCCCCCCCCCACACTTGCAAGATAACCCCTACCAGCAAATTGGCTAATTCATTTTTCATCAGCATTGTGAGGGATAACTGGGGGGCATCATTAAGATAGCCATTAGAGGTGGTTCAGGATTTTTTTCTTAATGCCTACCTCTCTGTGCCCAGCCAATGGCATCCATCCAGTGGGTTGTGAAGTGGGCATTTGCTGTATACCATCCTACCCTTCTGCAAGGGGCTGATGTCAGCTGGACATCCTGTCCACTTTCCAGAAACAATGTACAGCAGTCTCCATGGTCTCCAACAAGGAAATATAACCATGCTTGTGTGCCCATGGATTGAAGCACTCCTTCCCGTAAAATATGCTCAGCCATCTTCACCTGCCTGCAACATTTGAGCTGTATCTTTCTCTATGTTGCTGTTGCAGGCCTGGGGGCGCTAAATTAGCAGTAGACAGAGTGAAAAGCAGCAGATAGTCTAATGGAAGTTACACAATGGGAAGGGCAAGGAAAATAAATGTCAGAGTCCAAAAGCTTACAATGGCTGAATGAATGTAGAGGAATATCTAGTGGGCTTAGCTAGGACTGATGCTGCTTTGAGTGCCTCCCATACTGTTTATGTAGAAAAAGGGGCAAATGGGGAAAGCTGGTAACTGCAGTAACTGGAGTTTGGCAACCATCAATTGCATGTTAGATATTAGTGGTAGGATCAGATCAGATGGTCAACATTATCAGGTAGCATATGTGTGTATGTGTGTGTGTGTGTGTGTGTATGTGTGTGTGTGTGTGTGTGCGTGTGTGTGTGTGTGTGTGTGTGTGTGTTATACATATGAATGTGTGTGGTGGATTACAGACTTTGCATTATAACTTACCTGACAATTGAAATGATTATAAGTGAACTATGTTGAGGGTGCTGCAAAAGTGATCAGTAGTGTGTGAAAGGAAGTTATTAGTGTAGAATGAATCATGAAGCTTCTTTTAACGATACAGCTACAGGCCCACTGCTGAAAATAGAAAGCAGGAGAAAAACATTCCAGGTGAAGATAATTTTCTCCAAAGCTTGTGCACTTTTCAGACTTAATTATTTCTTTTGACAAAAACAAAGGTTTGGTTAACAAAATTTAACTGTAGTGATTGGCATGTCTGTATTCAAGTACACTGATTATGGGGACTGACTTGTGTTGTCTGTGATGTAACAGGTGTGTCCATGTTACATTTTAAAGTTCATTGTTGCTTAAAAAGAGGCAAAACGTGCAGACACTTCATTTAACTCTCAGTAATTTTGTCTATGAATTGCAGAAAACAAATGTTATGTTAAATCATATTAAAACATTTAGAACATACTCTTACAAGAAAGTTATTGTCAGAAGCTTTCCTTAGCAGAAGAGAGTAAGCAAATCCTTTTTTTTCATTAATAATTGTTGTTGCAGTACTACTATAGTAAAAGCAGAATAGAACATCTGTCAACAGTTTATTTTTAATTACAAAAACATAAGAGAAAGGTAAATACCTTCTAATGGTTTGATTTCTGAGCAGGTTTCTTTTCCCCCCACAGAGATTTCTAGAAAATGGTAATGTGACAGCTTGCTACAATGAATTAATTCAAATAGAACATGGAGAAGTTTGTTCACAGTTCAAACTACGGTAAGTAAAAGGAATGCAAAATTTCAGTATTATTTATTGAGTAAAGCCACGACTATCTAAATTCTAGAATGGGATTCTTATTAGTTTGATGGAGATGATCTTTCAAACAATATCAAAGTCTTTTCTGTTTCATTAAGTTGCATTACCTGCTATTATGCATTTTCTTGCCAAAGCAAAAGTTCATGCTAAGTTTAAAGATCTGAGAAAAAGCTTAGTAATACTGTTGTTTGAGAAACGAGGCTTCTTGTGGCATTTGAGACACATTTTTACGTATTATAGTAATTGCCATTGTTTCTGCTTTTTCTTTTTTCCATTGTGCGTGTAAAGTATATCCTTGATAAATCGTATACTTTTTTAAGTTAGGGATTTTATAACTGAGCAAGTAACTAATAATACTGCAGTCTACTCATTTTACCTCAGATTCTGCTTTAATAATTTCTGGTTTTCAAACATATTGCGTACATTTTATACATTTTTCTTATTTGCTTCCTTTTGAATACAGTGCTTTTCTTTTGTCAGTGTATCCACATATAGGAACAACAGTCTTTATCTGCAATAAAAAAATGCTGTGAACATTTGTTGACATTAGAGGTTAAGAACTGCAGCCTGTATTGTGTGTGGACATCTAAATATCCACAATAGATCCAAAGATTAACCTTCTGTTTTGATCATAATCATGTATGACTGTTAGGAGAAGACAACTGTTACTTCCTCCCAAATATTTGCTGTTTGATGGGTATGTTTTGGAAAGGTCAAGTCTAATTCCTGTCAAATACTCTGTTACCTCATATGGCTTCATACATCTCCTCATTTACCAAGTGAATGCATTAGGCTCATAGGTTAAAAGTTCATAGGTTCATAGTTAAATACTAGGCTAATGACCACCAGGGCCTTTATAAGCCTAGCTGTGCAATCCAACCAAATTGTGCCCCTATGCATCATGGGTGTTTATTAGGCAGGGTTATGTTAGGAAGTTTCTAGAGGTTATGTGGGGGGGGGGTCCATAGCAACAATCAGTTGTCTTAAAATAAATATTTAGTTAAGGAATGTATGTACAGATTTAGTGGGCATATTGCTTTTTTTCTGAGTAATATGATTATCAGAGCTGTAGATAAAGTGTACAAAACTTGAGAATAGAAAGTGAAAAGGAGAGATTTTAAAATGAGATTTAGCAATGGGCACCTTCCTTGATGACCCAGTGATTCTCTAAAAGAGGGAAAATGGCATGTCAAATGTTGAAATTTGTCTTAGTCTTAGAACTCTTACATATTTTACCTTACAATTACCACTGCAAGTTTATGTATAACTCTCTCTCTCTCTCTATATATATATATGTATATGTATGGGTTTTTAACATGAGATTTTTTTCAGTAAAAATGAATTCAAAAATAATTATTGATATTATGACTGATTAAACTTTGTGCTTTTGGTATTTCTCTCTTTTCTCAATCTCCTGCTTTCATCAGCTCATTATTGCAGTATTGTATTTTCATGTTTACTGCAGTGATTACAACTATTGAATTTGAGTATCAGTTTAGAGACTAGGAATATTCAATGTTAAACACTGTCATGTTTGCTATATGTTGACTGTTATTTTCCAACAGTTCCAAGAGTTAGCACTGAGTTATGGTGCCACTTTACAGTCTGTTTGCTGCATTACCATTTTGCAGTGGCTGTTTCAACTTTTTAACTATAATCGAAAGAGCCTTAAGTCCTCCTGCTTTAATAAGCTGTGTCTGTATCACTATCACTATAAATAAAATGTGAGCAGAATGTGTGGTAGGGTGATCAGTAGAACATCAGAAAAGGAATTTGGCATGGTCAATATAATGCATTGTCTGCATGTTATGGTTGATGTTTTTTGTGTCAGTTATTTAATATGTTCACTCTTCATTATATAATTATGTGTGTGTGCATATAGGTATTGTGTATATATGTATACATACATATCCTGAAAACACAAATAATGCTAATATGTCACTATAAAGACACTAATATCTACCAACTGACCCTGACCCTAACCCTAACCCTAAGGTCCGTCACTATCGCACACTCACCTGACCCGCGCCCTAACCCTAACTCACTTAAACCGCCCCTAACTCCAGTATTTGTCACTACTGCATACATGCCTAACCTGCGCCCTAACCCTAACTCACTTAAACCGCCCCTAACCCTAACATAAAACCAACCGCACACTTACCTGAACCCAACGCATGACCCAACACCACAGGGCTAACAATAGCAAAGCCACAATGACGTCAGTATGTCCATTTTGTGTTTTCAGGATTTTGAGTTTCAGGATTTTGGGCTTTCAGGATTTTGAACTTTCAGTCTATAGTTTTCAGGATTTTAATTTTCAGGCTTATAGTGTTTCAGGCTTCTGATAGGGAACCATATATATATATATATATATATATATATATATATATATATATATATATATATATATATATGCATGTATATATGGGTCTACTTCAAAACATCAAATACTCACTTTACCGAATCTCACTTTAGCAAGCCTGACTTCATCGACTCTTCATTATATCGAACTCCCAGAACAAAGAGGATGAACCGTGTGTGTGTGTGTGTGTGTGTGTGTGTGTGTGTGTGTGTGTGTGTGTGTGTGTGTGTGTGTGTGCCAATCTGTATGTGCATTTTAATTCATTCTGTCATTTTCTCTACCTCACCGAATCTTATGTGAAGTACTTAGGTTTATGCTCTGTAGTAACGATGAACTTGTAGTTGAAGTCAGTGTGAGACTGGCAACGGGTCAAACATGGAGGTATCATTCTCTCATCAGCTGACATCCAGAGATGAGAGAATATGCTGGCAGGCAGCCTGTGGAGCTGCAGATCCAGAGGTTGTGCTTAGACTGGACTTTCTGAAGGTAAGATATTCCAAAGATAAATTTGTTATCCACTCAGAGGAAGACATTTTCCCTCTCATCTGTTGAGCACAGAAAAGAAAAGATGAATAAATGATAATCACAGTCGCTGTCATATGACAAGAAAGATTCCTGCAGCCCTTCCTGCTCTTCCCTGATCTTATCTCTCACCTGAAATTCAGTGAAGTAAGAACAAAACTAAGTCTCAGGGTGACCAAAAAAGGAATCATGTCAGGATTTCAGTTATTCTGATGAAACAGAATAATTATGTGCTGAGACAGGATAATTATGTGCTACTATCCAAGGAGGTGGCACTGAACAGCATGGTGATTCAGAGCTAGGATCTCTGCTTCACAGCATGTTCTGCTTGAGTCTGCTTGGGTATTAAGCCCTAACCGTCTGGTGTCTTCTCATCTCTTAAAAAAGCATGCAGGTGGACTGACTAAACTAAAATGTTGATATACAACAATGTTTTCTCTTGCCATCTTGGCCTGGACCATTTCTGAAAAGCATTTAAAGATGACCACATCACTTACATGGTCAGCAAATAAATAAATAATAATTAAGCAGGTCACCGTTGCTAGAGGCTGCAGCTCAGAACCAGACTCCTGCTTTAGATCATCTGATTCCGCATGATCTTTCACCTAGAATTTTTAAAGTGAATACAGCTGCTAGGAAGTCTTCCGTCAGACCTATTCTGATAAATATATGAAATTCTCTGTTTGGATGGAATAGTACCCGAAACCACCTAGAATTTGTCAGCTTACAGGTCATCTTCTTATATGTTAAGGATCAGTACAATTTATGGCCAATATGTCCATATCAGCCATTTCTGTCCATCATAGCCATATGTAGATTAGGACTGTGGACCAGGCCAAGGTAATCAAGCGGTTCGTTAAATGAATTCTGCATCTGTTCTGCATCTGTGTTTGCATTTGAAAAATCTCTGCCCTTCATTGTATTTAAACTTCATTACTAGCAGGATTACCGTTATGCACTACAACTACCCCTTCATGAATCAGGACACCCACTCTGCCTATTTAGATCTACTTGAGTCTATCAAGATACATCCAAAAACCCTGGTTTGGGTGACTTTAACTACCCATCCATTGACTGGGTAAGTTACTTGTGCTCAAACTCCCTTGCCCAAAGGTTCCTCGACTTTATTAACTCCAGTGCCCTGGAACATTGTTTAATGTTGCTGAACTTTATCCTTTAAGAAGTAACTTTTCTGGTCGCCATCACCTTTTCTTAAGGATCTTTGAGATGATGGCCCTCATATGGAGGAAAACATATTCACTTTTTTAAAAGGATTAGCTGTTCATTAAGACCAACCCACACTTCTTCCTGAATCTGGTTTCCAAAATGTTCCTAAACCACTCAATTCATCTCCTGTTTTTCTTTTTTTCCATGCATAAACCAAAGAAGACTGTCTTTCACATTATGGATATACACTGTTAGCACATAGTTTACTTGAACAAGTTGAAGAGTTTAAAATAAAATTTCCTTTGCTGAAGAGTTCAAAGGATTCCCAGTTGCCAAACTCTTTTGAAGAAACTATCTAGCTGTTTTACGTTTGCTATCAGGGTATTCACACCCTGGAAAATGTTGTCATCTAAGGTCACGCCATCTGGAGCATATGGCGACTCTTAGTATTTATTTAAATAATATGTCTGTCAAAGAAAGCTGCACTGTAGCTAATTGGTATGTGCACATCTTCCCCAAATGTTGTTATTTAAAAGATAGCTCCAGGAGTCAGGCTTTCTTTACCATGTCTGGACTCAGCATCAGGCTTTTTATCAGTATGTCTGTATTTCTGGACTTGGCCTTTTTAACTTTGGTACATGAGCTGTCATCCAGCTGGTAACCAACTGCTCGACTTATCTGAGATTCAGCTCAGATGTTGACCCTCTGATGTAAGATTTGACTTATAACATCCTTACCCTATCAGTCGATCTACAATGGGCCTTCCTGATGGATGCTAAATCCTTTCCGGATTCTTCCTGTGCTTGAGCAACCCCTTCTATTTAGCCTCAGCCATTTCTATATCTGTGTAAGCTGAGAAAGCATATAGTTATGTATTCTTTGTTAGCAGTACAGTATTAAAATATTATAATTTCTTGACTTGCAGGAAATTTACTTTCTAGCAGTTGGGGAAAATTGGTTTGCTCAAGGACTAGACATGCCTATGTATTCAGCATATAATGGCACAACATTCATTGACACTAGGTATGGAAACCTCAGAGGAAAAAGTATCAAATTCTTATCTACAAGGGTCACCTCACAATGCACCCCATAATCAAAGGATACATCTCTTATTTTGTGAATGACTTTTTGCACCAATGTAACATAATGATCTGATGTTGTAAATCTTTGTTTATTCATTACCATTAGGACCTTGGTTCCATCGTCGGAGCTAATACAGCCGTTTCCAAGCTTGCGTCAGCCAAAAACTCTCAGCTAAGACCTGCCCTTAATTCTCCTCTCCTATTTACTCCAGATCTTGTTTGTCGCATTCCTAGTCAGGTGTGCTAGCCATCTCTCTCAAGAAAATTGTTAATTTTAAGACAGTTTTTCTTCAAAATTATTTACTTTTTAGTCAAGTTAGCCTTTTCTCACTGTCGCGTAGAACCTAAGCCTATTTCCTACCCTTTTCCTTGGTAATTTAATTTTTTACATTTATCGGTACTGTCCCTCTCTGCTGTCTTTGACAGGCCTTTCCCTTTTACTAGTGGTATTTTTTTAAAATAACATCACTGGTATTTTCTCCCTTAATTTTTCCATAGGATAGCCTTGTTGCTTTACTATGTCAGACAAAGCTAAGTTGGGAATTAAACAGTGTGACAAGGGTGGACGTAAGATGCCTAACTCAGATACACGTGTTCGTTGTGTCTACTGTTTGGGTGTGGATCATATTAAAGCTGAATGTGACATTTGTGCTAGTTTTAGTAATTGTACACTAGCAGAATGTAAAAATATACTTATCTTAAAAGGATTACTCAAGACACTATTTTCAGAGGCTCTATCTGAGTCGGAGGTCTCACCCCCTCCAAAGACCACAAAATATAAGGAAAATGGATTACTCAAGACACCCTTTTTGGAGGCTGTATTTGAGTCGGAGGTCTCACCCCCTCCAAAGACCAAAAACATAAGGAAACATGGATTAATCAAGAAAACTTTTTCAGAGACTCTATCTGGGTCAGAGGTCTCACCCCCTCCAAAAACCAAAAAACATAAGGACAAACGGAGTCACTCAGTTCCTGCATCTCTGTCAGTGATGGAACCGAGTTGGCTCCATGCTTCACCGGCGCCATCGGTGAAGACCTCTTCAGCACCAGGCTCTGTGTCTTCTCCCTTGGTGCCGTCCATGATATTCACCCTTATTTCGGTACCAACCTCGGCACCACTGACTTTGGTGCTATCCTTGGATCTGACATCAGCTCCGGTGACTGTACCTGCTTCGGCACCATCCCCAGCCAAGGTGCCAACAGTTTCTTCGGCTCCATCGGCTCCAAAACTTGAATACCTGCCAAGGACAAGATATTTCCACTCCGGTGCATACTGTCTCGGTTCCAACAGCAGTGTTTTCCCTGTTGGCACCGTCCACCCTTGCTGCATTGGCTCCGGTGGAACTGATGCTCTCCCGAAGCAGTGCTTGGACCATCTGTACCTTGGTACCTAGCTCAGCGCCTATTTTCTCGCTGGTGCCGTCTATGTCCATGGCTCCAATGGCTTCCAGTTCTGTCAGAGCTCCTCACCTGGGGTGTGTTCCTTACGGCGAGGTGTGACCCCGGTTCCGAGTTTGTCCCTCCCGGTTCCGGACACCCATCCCTCCTCAGGTGGGCCTGCTGTACAAGTAGTGGACTCACAGTTAGCACCAATGACATCAGTATCAGAACCCTCCCCTAGCATGCACCTCTCCCAACCCTCTGTTTTGGGACCCCGGGCATGAGATTCACAAGAACCCTCTTTGAAGGGAACCCCTTCTACAGAGTCCTCCTCAGAATATCCCACTGGGGAGTCACCCTGGAAGAAATGATGCAAGAGGATGCACCTTGATCCACCAAAGGAATCTATCACTGAAGACACTGATTGAGATGAGGGGAAGGGTCCCCATGGTCTTCCCCAAACGGCATCTCATTCAGAGACATTCTTGAAATCCTCAAGCAGCGGGGAGACTGGAAGTCCTATAACCATTCTTCTGAGGAATCAGTGTTCCTGCAGGCCATCTGTGCCTGGCCATCTACTTCCTGGGTGACTCCATTGGCAGATGACCTTGTTAAAATCATTGTGCAGCATGCCTGGAAGGCCCCGAACAATGTAGAACCTGTCCCAGAGAGATCAGACAAAAAATGTTATCTACACCTGAAGACCAGCCCCACTGGTCCTAGCAGTTGACAGTTGATTCTGTGGGCATGGTGGCAGCCACCAAGAGGGAACTGGAAGAAGATAGTTCCACCACACATCCTCCAAACAGAGAGTCCCAGACCATGGACAGACTAGGGAAATGAACCTATGCTTCAGCGACATTTGGTCTCTGTACTATCTGGCACATTTTACCCACCTGCAAAAAGACCTAATTTCCAAAATGTCTCCCTCTTTGGTGGGGTACTGCCTGATGAGGTGCGTGATACTCTCACCTGGCAGCTAGCTACCCTTGAATCCATCTCAGGCTCCTCAATGCATTTGATATCTCACTCTGACTCCACCGAGGGGGCAGATCAAGCTGCCACATCAGGCGTCATGAGATGTAATGCCTGGATGTGGTTGTGTGACTTTGCAGACCCCTTTAAATCTTCCTTCATCAGTACACCTGATGATGAATCTGCACTTTTTGGACCCAAAGTACTAGACACACTTACACGTAGTGAGAAAGATGGAAAGACCTTGTCTGCTGTGGGCATATGCCTTTCCAACCCCCAGAGGTCCTACTCCAGGAACCAGAAGGGAGGAAAAATGTGGCTCAAGAAATCCCAAGGACTTTTTCGTGACACTCGTGGTGAACAATCCCCCTGGGGAAGAGGGGGCAACTCCTATGGAAGACATCCCTTTCGGGGTAGAGGGGGTATGCATAACCAGGGAGCTAGAGATTCTTTCTTTGGCAGACCCTATCAGTGCTCCTGAGCAGCGGCTTGATTGCTTTCCTCTGGAAGCAGTCAGGGTCATTTTTGTCTGCATCTACCAGCCTGGCATCTTATTACTGCCGATGCTTGGGTGCAGAGAATAATATTCAGAGGCTACCAAATACCATTTTATTTAACTCGCATCCCCAATGTACCACCCAATCAGAGAGAATTAGCAGCCTTAGAAATAGAAAAGCTGCTAAGGAAAAGAGTCATCCAACCAGTACCACCAGATCAGACAGGATCCAGGTTTTACTCGAGGTTCTTTTAGTGCCAAAAAAGACAGGGGACTGGAGACCAATCCTGGATCTCAGCCTACTGAACAAATTTATCAAACTTCAAAATTTCTGGATGGTCATGATACAGTCCATTCTTCTCTTCCTAGGGAGGGATAACTGAATGTGCTCTATAGACCTCCAGGATGTGTACTACCACATAAAGATGGATCACCACTCCCGGAAGTTTCTCCACTCCTGGCTGGGAGCCAATCACTACCAGTTCAGGGCACTGCCATTCAGTTTCCCGACAGCCCCTCGAGTGTTCACCAAATGTATGGCAGTTGTGGTAGCTCATCTTCGACTACAAGGATTTCAGGTGTTTCCTTATCTAGATAATTGGCTCCTTACCATTCCGACCAGGAATCTTCTTACACTCAAGATCTCGCTCTTCGCTTGGGGATTACAATCAACAAGGACAAATCTCAATGTCTCCAACGAAGACACTGGAATTCATTGGAGTGGTCTTCGACACAACATCCTGTAAATCTTCTCTCCCCTCTCACAGGTTTTTGAACATAACACACCAAATCCAAGACCTTCTTCCTCAGACCTCTGCACCAGCACATCTTGTACTGCAAATCTTAGGCTCCATGGCGGCTGCCATTACATTGGTACCACTGGCAAGACTGCACATGAGAATACTACAGTGGCTCCTTTCCGCACGATGGTCATTGCTAATTTACCCACTCGACCACATGTTACATATTTCAAACCGTTGCAAGGAAGAAATGTTATGGTCGATGAACTCACAAATGAATCTTTGGTGTCGACCGTTCTGTCTTACCCAGCCTACAGCCACGGTGACCACAGATGCTTCCCTGTTGGGGGGGGGGGCATTTCCAGGGAAAGACTGTCCAAGGCACCTTGTCCCCCATGGAGTCCAATTTGCACATAAATGTCCTGGAACTGAGGATAGTTCTATTAGCATTGCAAGCGTTCCATGCTTCCCTACCCTCTGGGACCATTGCAATTCAGTCAGACAACATGTCAGTTGTCTGGTATATCAACAAGCAAAGAGGAACCAGGTCTTACCCCCTGTGTCGGGAAGTCATGAGGATTTGGCACTGGGCGATAGCTTCCAACCGCTTCCTTATAGGAACAAACATTCACAGGAGTTCCAACCTTATTGCAGACAATCTTAGCAGGAACATCCTGATGCCTCATGAGTGGTCCCTCAACCCTGTAACACCAGATCTTCCAATGCTGGGGCAAGCCTTGTTGTGACCTGTTTGCTTCCCCCCACTAAACTACAAATGCAAAAGCTAATTTGCCCTGATCCCACTTCAGGGTGAACCACCGAGGGATGCTCTAACGCTCGATTGGCCACCAGATCTTCCCCATGGCCTCATCTGATTCACAGTCCATGGATCCTGGATCATTACCAAGACCTGTTATCATATCCTCAGGGACTGATTCACCCACACCTGCACAGTCTCAAGCTCACAGTTCAGTTCCTTCACTTCCAATGATTGCCAGGCTGCCTGACATCCCATCTCCTGTTCGTGAAATTTGTCTGGCTTCACACAAACCTTCCACTAGGAAAGTTTATTCTAGTAAATGGAATAGGTTCTCTATTTAGGCCAAGTATCAGAACTTAGACCCTTTCTCTATGCCTATTCAAAAGATCCTACAATACCTGACTACTGTTTTGCATGCAGGAGCCTCAGCTTCAAAGATCACTGTACATTTAGCAGCTGTCGCCAATTTTCATAATGATCTTGATAATTCTTCAATTATGTCACACCGCCTATGCAAGACCATTTTGAAAGAAGTATTATATGTTAAACCTCCGGTCAAGCCTCCCTTAGAACCGTAGAACTTGACTTTGGTACTTCAGTCTCTCACAGGTTCTCCTTTCGAGCCTTTTGATTCATGTGATTTGCAATTTTTGTCATGGAAAACCTTACTTCTAGTAGCACTTACCTCAGTGGGAAGAGTATCTGAGCTGCAGGCTTTGAGTGTCAAGAGTCCTTACTTGGTCTTCCACATGGATAGGGTGTCCCTTTGTACTGACCCTTCTTTCTTGCCCAAGGTAATTTCTGGCTTTTCCTGGTCTATTGACCTGCTGGTTTTCTTCCCTCAGCATTCTAACAGAGGGGAGTACCTTTTGCACACCCTTGATGTGCATCAGCAGCTTCGTTGTTATTTGGACAGGACCAAATCTTTCAAGAAAACAGATCAATTGTGTGTGGCCTTTGCAGGACCCAGATTGGGTAAACCTGTTTCAAAAGTGACTTTATCCTTCTGGCTTAGAAACGTCTTTACCTTTATCTACCAACAGAATAAGCTATCCTTACCTTCCAAATGGAGAAAAAGTGTTTGGGTACCGATTTTTAAGAATAAGGGTGATGTGCAGAGTTGTAGTAACTAGAGGGATTAAATTGATCAGTCACAGCATGAAGTTATGGGAAAGAGTAGTGGAAGCTAGGTTAAGAAGGGAGGTGATGATTAGTGATCAGCAGTATGGTTTCATGCCAGGAAAGAGCACTACAGATGCAATGTTTGCTCTGAGAGTGTTGGTGAAGAAGTACAGAGAAGGTCAGAAGGAGTTGCATTGTGTCTTTATGGACTTAGAGAAAGCATATGACAGGGTGCCTAGAGAGGAGTTGTGGTATTGTATGAGGAAGTTGGGATTGTCAGAGAAATATGTAAGAGTCGTACAGGATATATATGAGGGTAGTGTGACAGCGGTGAGGTCTGTGGTGGGAGTGACGGATGCATTTAAGGTGGAGGTGGGATTACATCATGGATCAGCTCTGAGTCCTTTCTTATTTGCAATGGTGATGGACAGGTTGACAGACGAAATCAGACAGGAGTCCCCGTGGACTATGATGTTTGCATATGACATTGTGATCTTTAGTGAGAGTAGGGAACAGGTGGAGGAGACCCTGGAGAGGTGGAGATATGCTCTAGAAAGAAGAGGAATGAAGGTCAGCAGGGCTAAGACAGAATATATGTGTGTGAATGAGAGGGAGGATAGAGGAATGGTGAAAATGCAGGGAGTAGGGATGGTGAAGCAGGATGAGTTTAAATACTTGGGATCAGCAGTTCAGAGTAATGGTGAGTGTGGAAGAGAGGTGAAGAAGAGAGTACAGGCAGGATGGAGTGGGTGGAGAAGAGTGTCAGGAGTGATTCGTGACAGACGAGTACCAGTAAGAGTGAAAAGGAAGGTCTACAAGAGAGTAGTGAGACCAGCTATGTTATATGGGTTGGAGACAGTGGCATTGACAAAAAGGCAGGAGTCAGAGCTGAATGTGGCAGAGTTAAAAATGTTAAGATTTGCCCTGTGTGTGACAAGGGTGGACAGGATTAGGAATAAGTATATTAGAGGGTCAGCCCATGTTGGAAGGTTTGGAGACAAAGCCAGAGAGGTTTGGACATGTGCTGAGGAAGGATGCAGAGTATATTGGGAAAAAGATGCTAAGGATGAAGCTGCCAGGTAACAGTAAAGAGGAAGACCTACGATAAGGTTTATGAATGTGGCAAGAGAGGACATGCAGGTGGTTGGTGTGACAGAGCAAGATGCAGAGGACAGGAAGAAATGGAAACAGATGATCCACTGTGGCGACCCCTAATGGAAGCAGCCAAAAGAAGAAGAAGAAGACCTTCCAGAATAAAGGCTCATTCTACCAGATCAATGGATACTTCTATAGCATTTCATTCCAGAGCCTGTATGGATGAAATCTGTACAGCAGCCACTTGAGCAGGACCTCATACCTTTATATCTCATTACAAATTGGATTTGGCCTTCAGAGGGCGAACATCTTTTGATTCTATGGTGCTCAGGAATATCCTTCCTTAAGGCCACCTAGGACTCAAGTAGCTGGGGACTCGGTCCTAATGGTAATGAATAAACAAAGATTTACAACATCAGATAAAGAAGTTATGTCTTACCATAACGTTCCATCTGTGTTGTAGATCTTTGTTCATTCATTACTTCCTGCCCTCCTTCCCTCTGCCTGGACTCCTGGTGGACTTTAGGAACTCCTGGTTAGGGTATTTGCTCTGACAGAGCCTCCTACTATTTTTTTTCTATTACTACATCTATTATCTAAGGATGGGCAAACTCGATCTGAAGTAACTAGGAGATGGGGCATTATGGGTAGGTCTTAGCTGAGAGTTATTGGCTGCCACGAGCTTGGAAACAGCCGTATCAGTTCTGAGGACTGAACCAAGGTCCTAATGGTAATGAATGAACAAAGATCTACAACACAGATGGAATGTTATGGTAAGACATAACTTCTTTTTTTTTTTGCTTACCATGTTCAGCCATCATCAGACCTATTACTCTCCTGCAAAGGTTATGCCTGCACTAGGTAGTGGTTGTCTCACACTAGTCATCCACCAGCATTAGATATCATATTTATCCATTTTTGCACATGGACGTTGACCTACTCTAACTTCAGCTGTTTATGCAGCTACAGGACCTTTATTCAACTGACTGTATTTTTCATTCATGATTAAATTATTTGGCTTTGATCTACTTGTCACCAGAAAACACTGAATATGTTAATACTTATAATACCGTGAGCAAATAGTTGTTAGCTGTGAGTGTCTATGAAGCAGCTTGGAGTGTAATGATTTAATTCTGTTTAGGATTGTTGCACTAGTACACATGCTACCTTAACGATTTCCAGTTGCAATTTATTTTTGTAGATCACATAGAAGAGAGAGACATCCCATGCAAGGATAGTGAGAGAATCAATAAATCTGACTCATAGATACTGGCAAGCCAGTAATGCAACAGATGCAGCTGATGCCACAGTAGTTGCTTAAGGCCCTGTTGAGGGATGAGTTGGTCGAGGTCATGAAGAATAACTTCCAGATAGCCATAAAGAGGTTCTGGCAAAGCATCTTGCTAAATAGGAATGAAACACAGACTGTCGTCCTGGCTGCTCTCAGCAAGAATGGTAAAAATGGAGAAACACTGACCACAGCACTGTTGAAAGGTAAAAGGAACTCTTTGAGAATCTTCTGATTTGGGTGTGTGTCCTTTTATGAGACAGTAGTGCCAGAATCTATTAATTGGTAAAGATCTTTTTCTCTAAATGACCCAATTTGAAGGGGTATTTCAGAGTAACATAGTTAAGGCTCCTATACATAGCACAAGCAGAAAACTGTTATTCAAATTCAAAATAGATGATGATGAAACAGGGGGAAGCTCGAGAAACAAGGAGAGACTGAAATTTTGGATGCAGACCTTTAAAGAGAATAACAATAATCATACAGAATATTATATTCATAAAGTAGCAGAAAGTATTCTAAGAACTAAGCCACCACCGGAATGGAGAAAGGAGATTCTGCCAATAGCAATGACTGCAATTAGGGATACAGACAATAGGCAATAGGGGGCTGGAATTTATTGGAGAAAACTGGCAAAGGAACCAAGGTACTGGATGCAAATCACTAGCGAGGAAAAGGTAATAGAATGGGAAGACGCCAAGTACTTATTTGGACTGCAGATTAGAGATTGCTTTCCATATCAAAGACTGATATCCGAGTATAGGCAAAGAGAAAGAAATAGGGGGATCATGAATGAAAGACCAGCACTGGTAGAGTTTTTAGTAGAATCTAGAACAGAAGCCACCATTAAAAAAGGAATAATTAGTAGAGCATGTAAATATTGCAGGATAACTATAAGAATCAATCAGAGGGGGATAGAAAGGATTGGGAAGAGGGACTGGATAAGCAATTCACAAAGAAACAATGGGGGGATATATTTATGTCTCCCAAATATGCAACAGAGTCTAGAAGATTTAAGATCTTTTCTTGGAAGTGTTTACATAGGTATTTTTATACCCCAAGTAGACTCCAAATAATGTTTCCTCAGAAAGACAGCAAATGTTGGAGGTGTGATGAGGAAGTAAGAGGTAACTGGGAACATATTTTCTGGGAGTGCAATGAGTTGGCAGTCTTTAAAGATTCCCTGCAGAGTGCTCTGATGTTGGGTAAGCAAATTGGTGTAACTAAGGAAATTATATTTTTAAACTATGATACAGAATAGGAATTGCCTAGATGCAGTAAGGCCTTGCTGAGTCTAATTATGATGGCTGCCAAAAAAGCAGTTACTAGGAAATGGAAATCAAAGTCCAAGCCAGCTTTGCTAGAAGTAGCAGAGATAGTAACAGGGATAAAACAAATGGAACTGGTATCTGTAGAAAAGGTTAGGAGGAAATTAGATAGGAAAAATGGGAAGTGTGTGATCAATACATGCAGAGGAGGAATGAGGTTTAAAAGAAGGGAGGAATTGATTTAGCTATGTAATGGATGACTGACAATGACTGGACATATAAGTGATGTATAATGTTTGCCGTTACAGTTGTGTCAGCATGATTTGTAATGTATAATATTTGCAACTGAGATTGTGTCACTGTGTTTTATTTTCATTTATGTAAATGTTAGATTGCCTATGTCATACACAATAATTTAGTAAAGATGCTATTTTATGTATGCTTGAGCTTTCAGTTGTGAGTTTATTACTTTTTTTTCTTGAAAAGGTTTTATATGCTTAATTAGTTTATTGGATTAATTTGCAATTAGCATCATGTGATTTTTTCTTTTTTAAGTAAGGTGATCTTATTCTATGTCATCTGATGAAGTCTCAAATTATTTGAGAGAGACAAAAGCTCTTATCTTATTTTTTAAGCTTTAGTAAAACATGTGGCATTTCCGGTTCAGTTTCCAGCTGTTTGTTTATTGTTTTACAGTTTGTTTCATCATTTTTTTTTGCTTTTCTCTAAATGAGGCAGAGTGAAAAGGACCCTTGGCGAAGCTGCTACTGGTTAAAACTACTTTTCAAAGTTACCTGAAAGTCTAGGAGAGTATCCCTGCATTGACAAACCCGGATGGCAGCACCTATTTTCATAAACATGAACAGGATGGTGTGTGCTTGCACGCGCGCATGTGTGTGTGTGTGTGTGTGTGTGTGTGTGTGTGTGTGTGTGTGTGTGTGTGTGTGTGTGTGTGTGTATGTGTGCACGCGCACATGTGCGTGTTTGCGTTTGTGTGTGTGTGTGTGTGTGTGTGTGTGTGTGTGTGTGTGTGTGTGTGTGCTCTTGTTATTGAGGGCTCAAAATCCAGCTATAGGAATACCTATGTCAGGGTAATGTAAAAGAGATGACATGTAATAGTGAATTTTGTGTCCTCTTCACTTCAAATGATGATAATCTCCAGGATGCAGTCTGTGAAGATATGTGATGGCTGCCAGCCTAGATAGGATTTTGTAGATAATTCTGTCATTTGTAAATGTTAATATAAGCCACAGGCTTGTTCTCTTAAATGGAAGAAAATGCTGTTAAATGTGGAAGTGCAAAAATGTAACAAGAGTGCACTCTGCTTTAGGAAGACTGATAAATCAAGCATTGTGTAATTGTTTGATGTCAAAACTCGGAGCCAAAATGTCTAAATTAAGGCATTCTTCCTATTGTTTTGAGGCCAGAGTTAATGGCTAGACTTTACATGTATAATTTATTTTATTGGTCTGGCTTCATGACCAGCTGCAAGATCAAAAGGGCTATTAACCTCTGAGCTTCTGTTAGCCTGGGAAAACAGAACATTGTTAAGAATGATGCAATGTGAAGCAGCACTGTGTTATCAATTTAAAGAGAGCATTTGGCATTTGTCTTGAGAACATCCAACAACACCAGCACTGCTTTGCTCTATATGTAAGTTTATTTTAGAACTGTGTTTTCTCTTAGATATAGCTAGGAAATAGGAAGATTAGATCTTTTTTTTCTGTATTGATATAACTTTTCTACTCTATTATTTTGAGCATTTCTCTGTGATCTCTGAACTCTTGACTAGCACTGTGTAGTAAGAAGTATTGTCTTGTGTTTTTATTATTTATTATTAAATATTTTCAAACCTTTCAACTGTGGTTGTTTTGTGTAGAGATAATTTAAGCTCTAGAGTACATTGTATATATATATATATATATATATATATATATATATATATATATATATAGTGATACTGTACAAAGCCACTCCAAATAAGCCTTGACTGTTCAGTTATGCTTACCATTTGGATAATAGTATTGCTCAGTAATAATTGGACAGTCTTTGTTAAGGGCCTTTTAGTAGCTGATATTAGTGGGTGGTGGAAGCTGGTACTACCGTATAGTCGGGACAGAAAGAGGGCACAGCTGGAGAATCTGTGCATCCTTCCCTAGTAGTGTCTGTGCGGTTGTATGTAACTCTTATCTCAAAGTGTCTGTGTGTGTGTGTGTGTGTGTGTGTGTGTGTGTGTGTGTGTGTGTGTGTGTGTGTGTGTGTGTGTGTGTGTGTGTGTGTGTGTGTGTGTGTGTGTGTGTGTGTGTGTGTGTGTGTGTTAGCTACTTGGGCAGGGACACAAAGCACTGGTTGGACAGAGAGGGTGCTGGAGGTTTTAGCTTGCCCACTAGGCTGAGATCCGGACCCTATAGCTGTGCCAGTGGGGAGTCTTATTGGGAATCTGGAGAGAAAGGGAGAAACCAGCAACAGACTGACTGTGATCTCTGTGTGCTCTTAAGGGAAATTGTACTTTACTGCGTGGGCATTTGTTATCTTTCCCAATGTGGAAGCCCCTCACTGGTGGTATTTGTGAGGATTGAGGCTCCTTGATTACTGGGCCAGTGCATGGGCATCACATATTAATTGTTTGTCAGTGATGGGATATCCACACCACATATTAATTGGTTGGCAAATACTAATTGGTAGTGGTGTGGGTAGTGTCAATTCCTGTAGCTTGTGTACAGTGATCTCTGAATGTATGTACTCTAAATCATCCATGCAGTGAATACTCAGAGTTCAGATCACAATTGTTTTATTTCTTTTGTTAGCTTAGTTAGTCAGGGAGAGCAGGCAAGCATGTCAGCAGAGAAGTACAGAAAGCTGATAAGAAGCCAGCTGGCTGAGATGTGCCAGGCTAGGGGACTGGTGCATGGAAACCTGACTAAGGAAGACATGATTACAGCTTTGGTCACAGCTGCATCAGAAAATAGCAACCAGGAGGACAATCAAACTGGCCATGGAGATGTACAACACTCAGAGAATGGACAGCTCAGCCTTTCTGCAGAGGACTTATAAATCCATCTGCAGATAAAGAGACTTGAGTTGGAGGCCAGACATTTGGAAACAGAAGCAGCAGAAAGACTGAGATGTCTACAGGCTGAGGAGAATAAGAAACTGCTATGCATGAAAGCTAAGGAGCAGGAAAGGCAGAGACAGCATGAAAAAGAGATGCTGACTCTTTGCCAAAGTCATGGAGGTAATGGGAAATGGAGTAACTGGACACCAGAAGCACAAAATGTCAGTAAATTTCTTCCACAGTTTACAGAGAGGGATAATTTTGATAGTTTCATTCATATATTTGAGAGGGTATGTAAACAGTATGATGTTGACCAAAGGCTCTGGGTATGGTTCCTGACCCCCTTACTCCATGGTAAAGCTGTAACTGTAATTTCTGATCATGAATGTTTTGATTATACTGCTGTTGAAAAGTGTTTGTTATAGTTTTTAACCTAACACCTGAAACTTATAGGAACAAGTTTTGTGAGCATAGACACAAGGCAGATGAAAGTGTGTGAATATGTTGCTGAATTGAGCACTTATTTTCATAGGTGGGTGAGTGGATGTCAGGTCACCACTTTTGAAGGGCTAGCAGATTATTTGGTGAGGGAAAAAGCCCTTAGCACTTTGCCTAAGGACATGATTATCTGGTTAGCTGATAGACAATGTGCTACTTCAGATGAGTTGGAAAAGAAGGGAGACCTATACCTAGCAAGCAGGGCATCCCCTGCACAGGAATGGGACCCCAAGTACTGCTCATTGATTTAAAGGAACCCATGTTGGGCAGCCCAGACTGCCCCAACAAAATCTGCCAGTAGCAGGTGAAGCCACTAGTCCAGGACCTAGGGCTAATTGTTTTAAATGCAACCAGTGGGGCCATGTGGCATACAGATGCCCACAGAGGCAAGGTGGGGAACAAAAGGTAAGAGAGCCAGTAAGTGGGGTAGACAAAATGCCAATAGTAGGTTGTCTTGAGACAATAGGGGTACCAAACTACCATCCTGCAGATGTCCTGATAGGGAAGGATTTTGATGAGGCAGTACTATGTGTTAATGCAGTTGCAGGCAGTCAGGCTTCAAGACAAGCATGTGGGTCTGGTAGCCTGGGGGAGACCAAAGCAGACCTCATACTTGCAGCCAAGACTGGTGAGGTGGTTACTTCATAGAGGAAGCTACTCTGTAGCAGTGAGACTGAAGGTGAGCCACAGTTGCTTGTGGGTACTGATGTTCATTGGACAGAGTGACTGCAAAGGTATAGGTAAGTAGTAGTACCCAGGCTGACAGTGAAGCACCACTGTCAGAGAATGCCAGACTTCCTGTGGAAGGGGAGCTGCGAAAGGTTACAAAGAGAGAGTTCAGACAGGCTCAGCTCTCAGACAATACATTGCAAGGCCTGAGGCAGATAGTTAGTGAGGCACCTGATTTTCAAGGGAAGGGGGAATCTGTATACTGGGACAAGAGTTACTGTATAGAGATTGGACCCCTGAGGGAGGGCTAGAAGGTGAGAGGGTACAGAAGTTGGTAGTGCCTAGACCCTACCATCTGGTGCTTCTAGCCATACCCCATGATATTTCTTTTGCAGGTCAGATGGGCATAAAACATACAAACAGATGTATTATGAAGAACCTTTATTGGCCTGGAATTTCCAGAGATGTAACAGGGTACTGCAGGACCTGTGAGCAGTGCCAAAAGGTAGGCAAGGCAGGAGACAAGGTGAGAGCTCCTTTGATGCCTTTGCTTGTGATTGAGGAGCCATTTCAGAGGGTAGCTATGGATATTGTGGGGCCTCTGAGTACCCAGAGTTCCACAAGTGGTAGTAGATTATGCTACAAGATATCCTGAGGCAGTGGCATTGTCCTCCATTGAGGCAGAAAAGGTGTCAAATGTTTTGTTAGAGATTTTCAGCAGGGTAGGTTTCCCAGAAGAAATACTGACTGACAGAGGTGCCAATTTCATATCAGACTTGCTGGTTTGTCTGTGGAAGTACATTGGGGTGAAACACCTGAAAACCACCCTTACCATCCCCAGACTAATGGTCTGGTTGAGAAGTTAAAGTCTACAATCAAGTCCATGCTACGGGCATTTGCAGACCAGTTTAATAGGGTGTGGGACAAATATTTGCCCCATCTGTTGTTTGCTTACAGAGAGGTTCCCCAGGAATCCACAGGTTTTTCACCCTTTGAGTTGTTGTATGGGCATAGGGTGAGGGACCTCTAGAGTTAATTCGTGATGAGTGGGAAGGTGAGTGTGAACTTCACAAGGAGTCTGTTGTGGCATATGTCCTAAACCTTAGGACAAGGCTCAGGGAACTCATGAGTTTGGCCCAGGAGAACCTGGCAGAAGCCCAACAACAAAAGAAAAAGGTATGGTATGACACGAATGCTCGAGCTTGAGAGTATGCTGTAGGGCAGCAGGTAATGGTTCTCATTCCTGTGAGACAGAACAAGCTGCAAGCAGCTTGGGAGAGACCCTACAAGGTGGTAAGAAAGGTAAGTGATGTTAACTATATGTTGGAACTGCTAGGCAGGAGGCAAGAGGCAGGGGCAAAAATTGTACCATGTTAACATGATGAAATCTTACCATGATAGGGAGGCCCTTGTGCTAAGTATTTGCAGTGGGTTGCCAGAGGAGTCTGAGGGAGATCTGGAGAATGATCTCCTCAGTGAAGCTTGGACTCAAACCTCAGTGGAAGGGGTAGCAATGTCCCAACAGCTATCTCCTACCCAGGTTCGAGAAATCCGAGCAAGGTTACAGGAGTTTGGGGACATGTTCACTGGGAACTAGGGTGTACTCACCTGGTGCAGCACCAGGTGGATACAGGACCCCAAAGGCCTATTAGGCAGGCCCCTTATAGGGTGCCTGAGAGAGTCAAACAGACTCTGAGGGAGGACATACAGGAAATGTTGGAACTAAGGGTATTTCAAGAGTCCAACAGTCCCTGGGCCTCTCCAGTGATGCCAAAGAAGGATGGTAACACCAGGTTCTGTCCGGACTACAGGAAATTAAATAGTCACATTAGAGTCAGATGCATACCCCATGCCTAGGGCAGATGAGGCCCTAGAGCAGTTGGGTGGGGCTAAGTATCTTACAACCATTGATTTTACCAAGGGTTACTGGCAGGTGCCCTTGACTCCCAGTGCTAAAGAGAGGTCAGCCTTTGTGACTCCTTTTGGCTTGTATGAGTTCACAAAGATGACCTTTGAGATGAAAAAGTGACTTTCCAGAGGCTGGTAGATCATATCCTAGCAGGAGCAGGGGGGTTTGTCCTTGCTTACCTAGATGATATTGCCATCTAAAGCCATTCCTGGCAAGAGCACCTTCAATATTTCAGGGAGGTGCTGGGCATACTACAGAGGGCAGGGTTGACCATAAAGCCGGGCAAATGTCAGGTGGGTATGGCAGAGGTCTCCTACCTGGGACATAGAGTGGGGAGTGGTAAGATTAGGCCAGAACCTGCCAAAGTAGAAGCCATTCAGGTATGGCCTGCACCTGTTACCAAAAAGTAGGTGAGGGCATTCTTAGGGACAGCAGGGTACTACAGAAAGTTTGTCCCCAGTTATAGTACCATAGCTGCTCCCCTCACAGACTTGAAAAGGAGGAACAGAGCAGATAAGGTAGTGTGGACCCCAGCATGTGAGCAGGTACTCCAGAAGCTTAAGGAAGCTTTGGGAGGACCTCCTGTGTTAGCCAGTCTAGATTACAGCAAAGAATTTGTTGTGCAGATGAATGCTTCGAATCATGGGATGGGGGTTGTACTTTACCAGATTTCTTCAGAGGGAGAAGAGCACCCAGTGGTTTATCTCAGTCATAGGCTCCAACCCAGGGAGGAATGCTATGCAGCTGTAGAAAAGGAATGTCTAGCCATAGTGTGGGCACTGCAGAAACTTCAGTCTTATCTGTATGGAAGAAAATTCACTGTAGTTACAGACCACAATCCTCTAACATGGTTACACAGAACCAGCCAGCAAAATGCCAAGTTGCTAAGATGGAGCCTAAGGTTGCAAGCATATATGTCAGTGTAGCACCACAATGGGATTAGCAATGTCAATGCAGATGGGGTCTCAAGATAGTGAATGGGGTAAGGTATACTCAGATAGAGCTAACCCTCTCAAGCAACATTTTTCAAGGGTCACTTGAAAAACTAGCATGTGTTCTCCGGGGGGGGGAGATATGTGAAGGCTGCCAGCCTAGCTATATAGGATTTTGTAGATACTTCTGTCATTTGTAAATATTAATATAAGCCACAGGTTTGTTCTCTTAAATGGAAGAAAATTATGTTAAATGTGGAACTGCAAAAATGTAACAGCAGTGCATTTTGCTGTAGGAAGGCTGATACGTCAAGCATTGTGTAGTTGTTTGATGTCAAAACTCGGAGCCGAGATGTCTAAATGAAGGAATTCTTCCTATTGTTTTGAGGCCAGAGTTAATGGCTAGAATTTACATGTATAATTTCTTTTACTGCTCTGGCTTCCTGACCAGCTGTAAGATCAAAAGGGCTATTAACGTCTGAGTTTCTTTTAGCCTGGGAAAACAGAAAATTGTTAAGAATGATGTAATGTGAAGCAACACTGTGTTATCAATTTAAAGAGAGTACGTGGCATTTGTCTTGAGAACATCCAACATCACCAGCACTGCTTTGCTCTATATGTAAGTTTATTTTAGAACTGTGTTTTCTCGTAGATATAGCTAAGAAATAGGAAGACTAGATTAGTTTTTTTTCTGTATTGATGTCATAACTTTTCTACTGTATTATTTTGAGCATTTCTCTGTGATCTCTAAACTCTTGACTAGCACTGTGTAGTAAGAAGTATTGTCTTGTGTTTTTATTATTTATTATTAAATATTTTTAAACCTTTCAACTGTGGCTGTTTTGTGTAGCGATAATTTACATTGCATATATATAGTGATACTGCACAAAGCCACTCCAAATAAGCCTTGACTGTTCAGTTACACTTACCATTTGGATAATAATATTGCACAGTAATAATTGGATACCCTTTGTTAAGGGCTTTTTTAGTAGCTAATATAAGTGGGTGTTGGCAGCTGGTACTATAGTCTGGGCAGAAAAGGGGCACACCTGGAGAATCTGTGCCAGTCTTCCCCAGGAGTGTCTGTGCAGTTGTATATAACTCTTATATCAAAGTGTGTCTGTCAGCTACTTGGGCAGGAACATGAAGCACTGGTTGGACAAAGAGGGTGCTGGAGGTTTTAGCTTGCCCACTACGCTGAGATCTGGACCCTATAGCTGTGCCAGTGGGGAGTCTTACTGGGGACCTGGAGAGAAAGGGAGAAACCAACCTCAGACTGACTGTGATCTCTGTGTGCTCTTAAGGGAATTTGTACTTTACTGTGTGTATATTTGTTATTCTTCCCAATGTGGACGCCCCTCACTGGTGTTAGTGGTGAGGATTGAGGCTCCTTGATTACTGGGCCAGTGCATGGGCATCACACAGTCTAGCAGTTTATTACCGACTGTGAAGCTGTTGGAATGAAGATCAGTATTTCCAAATGACTGGTCATGGTTGGCTCCTTGAAAAAAAGGGCATTTCTTTCTGCAATTGGAAGTGGAAATAAACAGCCTCAAGTTAAGGAGTTTAGGAATCTTTCTGTCTTGTGGATGTGAGTATCACAGGATTTACCCACTGTTTGCATGGTTTGAAAATGAGGGTGAAGCCAGAGTGATTAAGCAAAACCAGCCATGGGTAAATCCCATGATACCCACACACAGGAGTAGATTATTCCTGTTATACAGTGGCATTATTTAAAAAAGACATCACTTACCTTTTTTTTAAATAATACCATGTATAAATGGATTTTAATGTTCTTTTGTGGCTTCTAATTGTGAAGCTTGTGCTGTGAAGCATACAACATATACTTGATGGTGCTTGCAAAATATACTGCATGTTTCTGGTATTTTTTGTATTAATTAAAACTGTAAGAAAACAAATATCATGGTGTTTTCTACAGCAAAGAAACTAACTTCTTTATCCCCTTTAATGTTAAGAGCCACCAAAGGGGGCACAATTCCAAATGTTACTTAACAAAAACACATTGGAGTAAATCTAGGCTCACTTCTAAATGTTTACATAGGATCATAGGTTCTTAGGTTAGTACTAGGCTAACTGCCCTTGAAAACCATTTTAAGCCCAGCCAATTATTATCCCCTGTGAGATTCAAACCCTGTACCTTGTGTTTGTAAGGCAAACACCTTAACCATTAGGCCACCCTCCCAACATATAGAAAGCATTAAATAAAAAGTAGTAAATCAGGTGAAACTTGAGTTTTTGAATTTCACACCTACTTATAACAGCCACACATGTGGAAATAGCCAAAAATTCCCAAAATAGCATACACTGTCCTGCTAATCACCTTCCACTCATTAAAAAATTCTCAAAAAATCCAGATAGCTAAAATAAAATATTTAAATTTGCCATAGTTGCTCATCAAAATTGATACCTTTGCATCTATACAAAAAGCACATTGACTACCCATAACCAACACAACCACTTTTCTATTAAACAGTCTGATCTTTAAAAGGATCATAGGATCATAGGAGGTTACTAGGGTAATGGCCCTGGGGCCATTACAAGCCTTGCCAAGAGTTTATCCCCAAAAAAGAAACCTCATTCAGCAGCTGTTGCCCCTGTCAATAAGGGGACACAGATAGAACCCCTGGGATAAATTTGTGGTTTCCCATCCACTCATGGTTGCACTTGAACAGAGTCAGCAAGGTACTCTGTTTGACATGTATGGGAAGTCTAGTCCAGAGACAAGGCAGCCTCTGGGAGACAAACCTGTCTCTCCAGGAGGTTTTGTTAATGCCGCATATTAGATTTAGGCTTTTTGAATGGGTAATGCATGAGGAGTTAGACTTAACATGAAGCATCTTGAGTAGGGCAGGGTCTGATATTCCCTTGTAGATGCGACACAGATTACCTCTGAGCAATTTATATAATACCAAGTAGAGTTATAGTGATTTGAGCCTGTCCACATAGGACAGGTGTTGGAGGCCATGGATTATCTTTGTGAGTTATTTCTGTGGCGTTTCCAGTTGGTGCAGGTGTTTGGAGAGGTACATACCAAATGGAGCATAGTACTCAATTATTGACCTAATGAGGGAGGAGTACAGAGATGTAATAGCCTCATTTTTTCTGGATGCAATCCCTTTACTTATGAGATGAACTAAGTAAAAGGCTTTTCCTGACCACTGCCACTACACGATTTTTGAATGTGAGATTGTTGTCAACCTGAGTACCCAGGCATCTCACCACAGGTTGTGTGCTTAGCTAGATGTTCTTCATCTCACATTGCTGCAGTCCTTACACTTGGGTAGTCCGCTGTCCTCGGTCAGCCCGAATATCAAAGTATAAGGCTGACGTCGGTCAAGGCGCATTTGACTGACATCAGGACGTCAGGGTACAAATGTGCATGACCGACGTCATATCCTCAGTCTTTTTTGCCGCATGGTCCGATGCAGAAGCAGCGTTGCAAGTGCCGTTCAGCGTTCTGAAATTTTTCGAATTCGGAGTTTCAGACCGAGTCAAAGTTGGCTAAGTACCCCGTTGGGGAATATTTTAGTTTTTTCTTGCCTCAGTGGTTTACTGGATGTCAGAAAAAGTGAATAACTGTATTTCTTGTGGGAAACAGATACCGCATAGAGATTATCATACTTTGTGTATTCCTTGTTTAGGGCCTGAGCACGACGTTGTTGGGTGTCGCTCTTGTGCTAGATTTAACAAGCGCACTATAAAGAGAAGGTTAGATTGTGCCAGGTTAGTCTTCGGGAAGCGGTGCAATTATAAAATGCCATCGGATGCTCCGCGCCGCTTCTTGAAGCGCAAGGACAAAGCAGCTAAGCCTAGGCTAGAAGAACCGTCCGTACTGGACGCCGGTTCTTTAGAGGTCTCGGTGGAGCCGGTGGTTCTGCCAGAGGTTTCTTTGGAGTCCCAGGGAGAGACTTTGTTATTGCAAGATGTGGCCTCTCAGGAGGCAGGCCAGGCTGAAGGGGCTTCTCAGGTTACTGTACTCCCCTCCCTTCCTAGGGTGGTTAGGCCCTCTCCTTCTGTTTCCAAGGCTTCTCCCAGGGGCAGGCCAGGTTTAGCTTCAGTTGGTGTCTCCCCTAGTTCTTCAGGGACTGTGCCCAAGAAGCATATGCTTAAAATGGCAGAAGATTTGATTACTTTGATTAGAGGTTCTATGCCCCCTCCTGATAAGAGACCTAGGGTGGAACCTGAGCTTGGGAGTTTTGAGCAGGCTTCGGATGTTTCAGAGTCTTCGGCTGAAGACTTGCAGGAGTATTCTCCTTATTCTGATTCTGATGTGGATGATTCTACTCCTTCTGCTTCTCCTCCTGAGGATTTTTCTTTTTCAGAGACCCTTCATTCCATGAGGGAGCATTTTAAGTGGGAAGGTCAGGACTTCTCTGATTCCAGGAAAAGGCTTAGGGAATTTTGTTTTACCCCAGCATAGGCCTTTGGCTATACCTCCTGTTCTGAATGTGGTGGAAGATGTTTTTGCAGAGGCTTCTCTTAATCCTGATTCTTTGCCTCCTGCTCCTGTTAAACTGGATAGGTATTACAGGGTGCCTGAAGCTCATAAGTATCTTTTAAGAGTCCTAGGGCAGACCCAGAAACTGTTAGTCAGGGGCCTAAAGGTGTTAAGGCTTCTGTTGTTAAAAATCCGGTTCCTCCAGATAAAGAGGCCAGGGCTTTGGATAGATGGGGAAAGAAAGTTTATACTTCTTCCACCCTAGCTATGAGGGCTTTGAATTGCCAGTTTCACATGTTGAAATACCAAAACTATCTCCTTTCACAATTGAAGTCTAAGGTAGATGCTCTGGCGGAAGGTATTGAGTGTAAAGAGTTACAAGATTTAGTACATGTTTCTGAACAGGTGGGTAAGCATTCTTTGCAATGTGGTTTTGATGCTGTACAGGCCTCGTCTAGGGTGGCTGCCACTGGGTCAGTTCTTCGCAGGCACGCCTGGCTGAGGGATCAGAATTTATCTGACCATGTTAAGACAAGGATTTTAGATGCTCCTTTACAATCTGATGTGTTGTTTGGTACTCCTGTTGAGTCAGTCTTAAAGAAAATGGAAGACAAGGCTAAGTCTATGCAGACTGTTAAAGATTTTTTGCAGGTTCAGCCTCCGAAGTTTAGTAGAAATTGGCCTACCAAGGGGTGGACGTATCCTTCTTATGATTCCCAGTCTAGGGGTAGGTCTAGACGTGGTAGGGGCAGAGCTCAGGGCTCTTTCGGGCCTAGAACAGGGAGTTCACCTGCACAGTCTTCGGGTGAGGGCAGGGGTCAGTCCTTTCGTAAACAGACCCAATGACCTACCTTTTCAGCTGCCAGAGCCTGCTCGTCTGGCAGCACCTTTGGGAGGAAGGCTGGCACTTTTCAAAGAAAATTGGAGTTTAATTACCCAAGACAGATGGGTATTGGACATCATACACCATGGTTACAGGTTTTATTTCCATACCTTGCCTCCTTTCAAAGGCATGCCAGACGTTCCTCCTCAGCAAAGAATAGAGGCTCACAAACAAATTTCTCTGTTGCTTCAAATAGGGGCCATACAGCCGGTCCCTATGCTAGAAGTGGGCCTAGGATTTTATTCTCGCCTGTTCCTAGTACCAAAGAAAGGGAACACGTGGAGACCAATTTTGGATTTATCTATCCTCAACACTTATCTGGACATTCCCAAGTTCAAAATGTTGACGTTACAACAGCTTTTACCTCTGCTGGGCAAAGATCATTGGATGGTAACTTTGGATCTCAAGGAGGCTTACCTTCATGTTCCTATCAGACTGAGTTGCAGGAAGTATCTGCATTTTCGGACTGGGACTTCTCATTATCAGTTCTCTGCATTGCCCTTTGGCTTATCTACTGCGCCCAGAGTGTTCACAAAGTTCTGGCTCCAGTGATAGCTTTCCTCAGGCTAAAAGGAATACAGATCTATCCTTATTTGGACGATTGCCTGATTCTGGCTCAAGGAAGGACGAGCTTCTTCATCATTTGGAATATGTGATAGCAGTGCTAAGATGCCTGGGGTATTCTGTGAACGAAATAAAGTCCAGTCTAGTACCCTCTCAGGACATGTGCTTTCTGGGTGTAAGACTGAATACAGCATCCCAGATGGCCTTTTGACCCCGGACAAACAAAAGAATCTTTCCCTTTACTTTCATCAATTGTCTCATCAGTCCAGGCTGACTGCAAGGACAGTCCTTCAAGCCTTGGGGTTCATGGCATCTTGTATTCTGGTGCTTCCCAATGCCAAACTGCATATGAGGAAGTTACAATGGTATCTCAAAATGTATGGACACAGCACTGCCAGGATCTGGACACTGTCATTCAAATAATACCTTGCATTCAAAAGGAATTGTTGTGGTGGGCTCAGGAATGTCACCTAAACAAGGGACTCTCTGTGACCCGGCCAGAGGCGAGTCAGATTCTAACGACAGATGCCTCAGGCAAAGCTTGGGGGAGCTCATCTGAATGGAAAGTGGATACAAGACAAGTGGCCTGCCAGACTCCAACATCTACATATCAACTTGAAGGAGATGTTAGCAGTCCAGTTTGCATTAATAGCTTTCAAGGATTTACTTCTTCCAGGGCAGGTGTTGATTCTAACAGACAACACAACTGTCATGTGGTACATCAACAAGCAAGGGGGAACACATTCTTATCCTTTATGCAGGCAAGCAATGATTTTGTGGGAGACTGCTCTCAGTTTACAACTAAATCTTCAGGCAAGGTTTCTGCCGAGCACAGAACTCCTTAGCAGATGTGTTAAGCAGACAAATCATGGATCCCCACGAGTGGAAATTGGATCCTCATGTATTTCAGAAATTGACAGTGTCATGGGGAACTCCAGACATAGATCTGTTCGCTTCTCCACTAAACCACCAGCTGCCAAAGTTTTGCACGAAAAGGTTTCATCCCACAGCTTGGAAAGTGGATGCTCTTTCTTTCAATTGGAGCAATCTTCATGTGTACGCCTTTCCACCTCTGCCTCTCCTCCCAAAGGTACTACTCAAGGCCAGACAGGACAAACCAAGGATGATTTTGATAGCTCCAGATTGGCCTCGACAGCATTGGTACCCATTACTGAGAAGCCTGGTACGGGAGCCTCCATGGCCTTTGCCTTCGATTCCACACCTGTTGTCTCAGGAGGACAGTCATTTGCTCAATGTCAAGCTTCACTCTCTTCACCTAACAGCCTGGCATATTCTGTTTTGAACCATAGTGGGTCTCACCTTCCACAGCAAGTTTTGAATGTTATTTTGGAAGCTAGAAGGCCTAGTACAAGGAAAGTGTACGCAGATAAATGGAAGAGATTTTTATTTTGGAGTGCAGCAAAGGATTTTGATGTTTCTGAGCCTAATTTAAGTGTGGCTCTTCAATATCTTACTGAGTTACTGGACAAAGGTTTGTCCTTCTCTTCTATTAAGGTTCATGCTGCAGCAATTTCGGCTCACTATGATTGTGACCCACCATTGTTTTCTCATCCTTTGTTTAAGCAATTTCTTAGAGGGGCAAAGAATATAAGACCCCCACGTAGAGCTCCTACTCCTGCTTGGGATCTCAATTTTGTGTTGGAGAAACTCACTCTACAACCTTTTGAGCCTGCAGCTACTACCGAGTTGAAATATTTATCATGGAAGACTGCTTTTTTGTTGGCCATTACCTCTGCAAGAAGGGTTTCTGAGTTGCAGGCCCTTATGGCGGTTGAGCCTTTCTTAATTTTCCATAAGGATAGAGTATCTTTACATACTAATCCTTCCTTTATGCCTAAAGTGGTTTCTAGTGTGGCTTTAAACCAAACTATTCATTTGCCTACTTTTTATGCAAATCCCCAAAATAAAGGGGAAAAGATTTTGCACACTTTAGATGTACACAGGCAGTTGCGATATTATTTGGACAGAACTAAAGGGTTCAGGCAGTCTCAGCAGTTATTTGTTTCTTTTGCTTTGAGTTCTCAGGGCAAGCCTGTGTCAAAACAAACTATTTCTAAGTGGATTGGGTTTTGCATTGCTTTCTGTTATTCCCATCATGGCAAGGAGATTCCAGCTGGGATTAGGCCTCATTCCACTAGGGCTACTGCCACTTCAACAGCTTTTGAGGGGTGGCAACTAAAGATATTTTGGAGGCAGCTACTTGGAGTTCAGTGCATACTTTCTCTAGGCATTATCACCTTCCACTTTATTCTAAATCTAGGGCTGGTTTTGCCACTGCTATTTTGCAGGGCATTTTGGCAGCTCCTGCTTCCTTATAGTTTTGCCATCCTCCCTTACCTCTGCTTTGGGATTCTACCCAAGTGTAAGGACTGCAGCAATGTGAGATGAAGAACATAGTACAGTTTTGTACCTACCATAAATGTAGATGTTCGAAGATCCACATTGCTGCAGTCCAATTTACCCTCCCTCCTTCCCCTCTGTAGTTAGAGGCGGTTGTGTGGGTTGGGTTGTCAATATGGTGTATATTGTATATATTGTACATATTTTTAGTGCTAGGGTGGTTGGTTGGTTGTTTGCTGTCTTTTGGTTTTGACCTTTCTTTTTAGGGTCTTCTGACATCTGGGGCAAGAAAAGACTGAGGATATGACGTCGGTCATGCGCATTTGTACCCTGACGTCCTGATGTCAGTCAAATGCGCCTTGACCGACGTCAGCCTTATACTTTGATATTCGGGCCGACCGAGGACAGCGGACTACCCAAGTGTAAGGACTGCAGCAATGTGGATCTTCGAACATCTACATTTATGGTAGGTACAAAACTGTACTTTGCAGTTAATGTGGTAATCAGTAGGGGCTGTATTTTTGCTGAATAGTATAATACATTTTTTTGCATTTAACTTAAGCCCAGGATTGGGAAGCAGTCATTTGTTGCTCTGAGACCATCTTGCAGTATGTTAACATAATTTGGGGAGTCAATGACAGCACCCAACTTACAGTCATCCACAAACTTGGACAGCCACAGGGCCTTTGTCTTTGACTGGACCTCTGAGAAGTAGATGCCAAACAGTAGGGGTCCCAAGACAGAACCCTGGGGAACACCACTAGTGACAGATCTGCTGTTGGAGGTGGAGGCACCTATTTTGACATTGTGTGTCCTATTGATCAGCCAGTTGGCAACCCACCTGAAGAGACAGGGAATTACACCAAGTTCTTTTAGCTTTTCGATGATGCATGAGTAGGGGATTTTGTCAAAGGCCTTGGCCTAATCAAGGTAAGCTGTATGTGCTGACTTTCCCTCATCCAGGTCCTTGGGGAAAGTCTCAAAGAAGTCAACCAGGTTCAACAGGCAAGATCTGCCTTTGATGAATCCAAATTGGGTGGGGTCAAGTGCTTGGAGATTGCCCTCTGTCCTTGTTTATGAGATCCATAATATGTTCCATGGCTTTACAGATCAGACTTGTCAAGCTAATGGGATGATAGATTCCTGGGTCAGTTGTGGCACCACCTTTGTGCAAGGAGATGACAATGACAGTTCTCAACTCTGCTGGAGTGAAGCCTATACTTAGGCTGTGGTTGAATTGGGTGCTCAATGGCAAAGCTAGTTCTTACTGGAGATGGTGTAGAATACAGCCTGGGATACTATCAGGTCTCATGGAAGCTGTGTTCTTTGCCTTGGATTGGGCTTTTAACACTTTCTGTGCAGAGATGTGAGGTGCGGGAGAAGTATCGGAGATGTCAAATGGGCCTTTGGGAGGATGGAGTGAAATTTGTGCTGAACCTATTAGCTAGCAGGTTGACTAATTCAACAGATCAGTGCATGTGACACCATTAAGTACTAATTCGGAACAAAATTGGGCTTTGCCATGGAGATTCCTGATGCAACTGAAGAAGGCTTTGTGGTTTCCCTTTCTTTTGGAGGTTAGTATCAATTCATAACTGGCTTTTGATGTTTTTACTAGTGATCCATTTTGCTTGTTGAGGCTGAGGAGGGAGTTTTTCCAGTTTGTAATTTGTTCCTTTTTACCCTTGGACAACAGTTTCTTCCTTTTGTTGTAAAGCCTGTTGATAGAGGATGTCCACCAGGCAGGTTTGTGTTTCCTTGAGGAACAAGTTTTAGTTCTGTTGGGTATGGCAGAGTCCATGCAGTTGTACAGGTGCTTGTATACTGCATTGGTGTGCTGTTCAACATAGTTGTCTGCATCTTCTGAGGAGAGCGGTGGTGTGAAGCTACTGATACCCTCCCTTAGGAGGTTATAGTCAGTTTTTGAGAATTTTTTTAGCCTGGTTACAGCTGCGGGATGGGTAGGTGGGATAGAGACTTCGAATGAGACAGACCAATGATTTGATCTGACCAGGCAAGACCATACTATGGGAGTGGTGCAGCAGTCACCCATGTTGGTCAGAACCAAGTCCAGAATGTTATCTCTCCTTCTGGGGGATGAGACGAGCTGGTCCAGTGTGTTACAATTGATGAAGTCAATGAATCATTGGGTGAGTGCATTAGTGCAGGAATAGTTCACCCAGTCTATGGTGGGGTAGTTGAAGTCACTAAGGATAGGGTGTTATGGGGTACCTTGATGGAGGCAAATAGGACCAGGTAGGAGGAGTGGGTGTCCTGAGTCATGGTGGGGGGGTCTGTAGCCAGCTATAACTCGGATGGGTGCCTTGCCAACTGTCAGTTGCAGCTGGAGTAATTCCAGTGTGTCATGCTGGCAAACCAGTCTGGAGGTGTGCCTGTCCTTAATGAAGATAGAGACTCTACCGCCCTTAGTCTTTCTGACCTCATTTTGGGGTCAGAAAGTGTGGAATAGGTTATAGCCTGGTAAGGCAGGTGTGCTCTCTGCAGCCCTACACCAACTTTCTGTGACTGTACAGACATTGGCATCTTCCAGTGTGAGGAGATCCTCCAGTAAGTGCATTTTCAGGTTAAGGCTCCTAGCGTTAAGCAGCATGACCTCCAATTTGCTTTTTGACAGATCTTTTATGTTGGAAGATTTGTCTTTGGGACATAACCTAAAACAGGCACAATGGGGGAGGCAAGAGCCTTGGCCAGAATCTGGAATCCCAGGGGTGACAGGTGGAGGCCATCTCTGGAAAGCTTTGAGGCCTATCAGCTATGTCATTCCAGGAAGACAGATAATGTATCCCCTTAGAAAGGCACCAGAAACTAAGCCACTGTTAAAATCATTTTTTTTTTGTTGGAATTGTGGTATCATTTTTGGTGAAGGTAGGATGCTGTTTAGAGCTAGGGTCATACCTGCCTGTGACACATACTCTTAGAGCTCAATCATGGTACATCTCAAGTCATTCACACCAACATGGATAATGACAGAGTCATACTTGTGCCTGTTGTGGACAGACTTAAGTGCATGTGTGATGTGGTGGATACTGGCACCAGACAGAAAACTGACCATGACCTTCTCCTTTTCGAGCCTGGTGAGGGGGACATCAGTGTGTCTCACAACTGAGTCACCAATGACTAATATGTTTATTTATGTTTGGCTTATTGTTATGCCTTATGGGCTGCATTGGTTTATTTTTATGCCTTATGGTCTGTGTTTGTGAGACACTGGTGTGTTGTCTGCTGTGTATGATGTGTTTGTTGTTGCATGTGGAATCTTTATGAGTGTGTTTTTGTGGTCTCTGTTGTTTAGGTAAGCTTGTATTGAGGACCTCTGCATAGGTGGGTGTGTTTTGTGCTTGGATATGTGATGTGGGTGGTGTGGTGTTTGTGCTGGCAATATCTTCTTGGTCAGAAGTACTGATTGTGGCGTGTGAAAGCATGGATTCCAGGTTACTGATGTAGATGCATTTCTCACAAGTAGAAGAATTATGTGCTAGGAGAAGAGGGGTGCCAGTGAACATGAAGCAGTTGCTACACTGTCTCAGTATGCCCACGTCAACCAGGCTGGCAGGAGAAACTGATGGGAATTATCCAGACATAGTGTTCTGAATAATTGGTGGACTTATGGAGAGAGGGTTTTGATAAGTGTTTGTCCACAATAGTGTAGACCACAAAAACATTCTTAAATGTGAAGTTTCTGGCCTGAAGCACAAGTGCTAAAACCAAAACTAAGATGCTTAAAATAGCAAATAAATTTAATCAAGCTAAAAACAAGCAGAAATAAATGCAGAATAAGAGCACTTGAACACTTAAGAGCAAGCAGAAAAGCAAAATAACGTAATAAAGTAGGTAGAACTCAGTTATAATAAGAGCAGCTGAATAAAGTGTAATTTTTTTTTGTTAAGTGGAGAAAGAGGAAAGAGAAGATAATGCAAGATTAAGAGACTAAGGGGGTTGGCCTTCCCAAATGCTCTCTCTGTACACAGTAGACAGAGCTGATGAGATGGGACTGGTAGGAGTGTCCAAAAATAAAGAAGCAAGGGTGTAGTCCTTCCCAAATGATCTCATTGTACTCAGTTGAGTGAGCAAATGAGATGAGTCTGGGAGGAGTGTCCAAAGGCAAAGTTGCAGCAGGGGCAATTACCAGCATAGAAGAATGTTTGACTTTTGGAAACACAGGGTTGTCATACCCAAATGATATCCATAACCATTAGGGTGTCTACAAAATATCCCAACTAACAAACAAAAACAATGAGTAAAAAGGTCACAAAGAAAAACCAACTGGTTAAACAACACAAAAAGAAAAATCTAGCTAGACTTTACACTGTGTGATGTTGATGATGCCATAAGAAGGCAGAAACATACATGTCCACAGCTAGAAGGTTTGGCTTCATTGGCCTGAAATTGTCCATAAATAGACTTAAAAAGTAAAAGAAAAAGTCATGGACATTCAGAATTGCCATTTATCTGAAACACCTGATATCCTTAAAGGGTAATTTGAATATATCCCATATTGCCTCTGATACAAGAGGTTTAAGGTATTACACAGTGGAAAGTCTAACTTTGATAGATTTTTCTTTTTGTGTTTTTAACCAATTGGTTTTCATGTGTGACCTTTTTACTCATTGTTTTAGTTTGTTAGTTGGGATATTTTGTAGACACCCTAATTGTTATGGATATCAGTTGGGTACAACAATCCTGTCTTGCCAACAGGCAAAGATTTTTCTTATGCTGTGTTAATGATACTGTAAGAAAGCAGAAGTATACATGTCCATAGCTATTGGGTTTATTGGCCTGAAATTGTCCATAAATGGACTCAAAAGTAAAAGAAAATGTCATAGATATTAAGACTTAACATTTCTCTGAAACACCTGATATCCCATATTGCATCTGATACAAGAGGTTTAAGGTATCAGACAGTGGAAAAGTCTAGCTTTGATAGATTTTTTGTGTGTTTTTTAACAAACAGATACCAGAATCAAATCCTCCATCTTGTATCTGTGTGGTTAAGGCCTTAACCATTAGATCAACTCTCCCCAGGCTTCTTCTTCCTTTCCATCTTTGTAGATGACATGTAGTAACTCCTCATTACTGCAAGGATCTCCCATTCTACTAATGATGACTCAGTGGTGTTTTGTTTGTCCTGTTCAGTCATCTGCACAGCCCATACATCAGCCTAGAGTTAATTCTGTACATAATTAATTTTCCAAGTCAGTGCATATACCTAAATGACTTAAAAATAAAATGCATGCTGTTTGATGTATGCCAGCCTCATTTCCACTTGTTCCTGACTTGCCTGTTGCCATCATGTATCTCTTATCAGTTGGCATAATTAAATCTCCAAAGCACCTTGGACTCATCTTGGACATTGAGTTCAAAGTCTTACACATTTATGAATTCTAAGATAATCTGCTTTTAATTCCTTAACGTCACACAGTACACACTGACACAAATCACACATGTACTCACTCCTGTTGGAAATCGTGCAGCTTTCTCTCATACTGATCTCTGCCTATTCTTTGTATAACATTTAATGAATATAATTTAGCTGAAAGTTCTTCTTCTTTCAATAACTCCCATTTTCAAATTTTTGGTACTCAGATGCACAGTATTGTTAAGGTGGTGTGAAGCTCCGATAGGAGAAAAGCAAAGGGACACCAATTACTTTATGCTCACTTTTAATGAACACAAAATATTTTAAAAAAATGTAAATAAAAAACTCAGCTAGCAAAAGAAACTGCAATAGCAGTTACAGGAATATGCACTTGTTTTACTTAAACCTAACAAACAGTTACTAGGATTTACCATTTTTCTTAAACCTAACACACAGTTACAAGAACTCACCATTTTAACTAAACCTAACAAACAGTTAAGGATTCACCATTTTACTTAAACCTCACTAGCAATTACAAGGACTCATCATAGTTCACAGGTTCATAGGTGTTGACTAGGCTAATGACCACAAGGGCCTTTTCAAGCCTAGCCATGCATTACAAATCTCTGACAAGTTCTAATACCCTTGAAAAGTGTAATCATGGACCTGGGAGATGGACCATTTACAGGTTA
Source organism: Protopterus annectens (assembly GCF_019279795.1). Taxonomy (NCBI): domain Eukaryota; kingdom Metazoa; phylum Chordata; order Ceratodontiformes; family Protopteridae; genus Protopterus; species Protopterus annectens. The sequence goes on from NC_056730.1 coordinate 8,110,733, forward strand.
CCTGTGTCCATTAGAGACATAAGAGCCAATCCAGAGATGATTGGATTAGGGAGGAACTCTGCTTCACATGGATGGGGAGCTTGTTCCATAGACGGGATAGTCTTTGGGATAAATTGATATATTTCCAGTGGGACCTATTTAAATGCCATGCAAGATTTAAGTCTTTAGAATGGGTAATTCTGCTGCTGTTTGTTTTGTGGATATGCAGGAGGTCCATCAGAGTGGGGTCTGACAATGCCCCATATGCTAGGCATAGAGCTCACCCTCAAAAGCCTGTAGGAGACAGAATACAGGGATAGGGGATTTAAGCAGTCTGCATAGGACATTTTACTTATTCCCTGTATTCTTTTGGTGAGGAACCTCTGTGGATGTTCCAATTGTTGGATATGCCTGGTTAGGTACATACCAAAGGGGGCATTGCACTCAATGGTAGGTCTGATGAATTCCAAGTATAATGGAACAATGAATTCCTTGGACTTAGATGCCATACCTTTGTTTATAAGTTGTGCAACATAGAATGATTTCTTCACCACTGTAAACACATCATGGTCAAAGGCTAGATTACTATCTGTGTGTCCCTAATTCCCTGACTATTGGGTCAATTCTAAAGGGTGTTTTGTCAATATGATGGTTATCAGGGATGGATGACTTCCCAAAGGATACTATTATGCATTTCTTGCCGTTTAATTTTAGTTCATGGTTCTGACACCAGTTGTTTGTCTGTGTCAGCCTCTCCTGGAGAACATTTGTGTCAGTGTGAGATTCAGTGACAGCTCCTAATTTACAATCATCTGCAAATTTAGTCAACTAGAAACCATTGACATTGGTCTTGACTTCTTTGAAGTAAATGCCAAAAAGGAGGGGTCCAATGGCTGATCCCTGAGGGACTCCATTTGTGACTGGCCTCTTTGTAGAGGTGGACTTCCCAATTCTAACTTCCTGGGTCCTGTCTGTGAGCAGGTTGGCTATCCAACGGGTGACATATGGGTTTGTACCTAACCTCTTGAGTGTGTCAACAATGCCTGAGTGGGGTATTGTGTCACATGCCTTGGCCAGGTCAAGGTAGGCAGTGTGAATGATTTTGACCTCATTCATTGCTTTGGTGACCTTCTTGAAGAAGTCCAACAGGTTGAGTAAGCTTGATATTCCCTTGACAAAACCAAACTGCTCTTTTCCCCACTGTAGTGGGATCTCAGTGTTGGTATATAATTAGGGGAGTTGGGGGGTACAGCCCACCCATATTGGGGGTGTTGGGGGTGAAGCCCCCCCACTTGGGTGGATTTGATTTAGTGCTTTTTGTGTTGCATATGTTTGGTGGGGTAGCGTTTCTGAACTATGGGGGAAATTCCTTGGTTCACTGAAGTTCATTTCAGAGGCTGGTGAGCGATGAAAACGTATTTGCTAAATACGTCTTTCACTGTTCATCATTATTTATTGAGTAAACATGTTTAAATATAAAACAGAAGTTGTTCCCTTTGAATATTTCCTGTGATTGAAATATGTATATGTCTGAGCAGCATCTGTTCTTTGTATGTGTATATGTTAGTCTCAAACATCAGATATTGAATGTGTGACTACAGGCATCTATTTGCCTGTCTAAATAGCTCATCATGTTACTCCTGTAGGTGTCAGACTGTATATGAGGCTGGTTCTGGATTCAGTTCTCTGTCTATCGTTCTCTCTTGGTTTGGTACAGCAACTATATCTTTTAATTGTATCATTCTTAATATACTAAGAACTATGGTTTTCATTGTAATTGTACTTCTCTCTCAAAGTCTCTCCATTGCCTTTCTTGCTATCCTCTGTCTGAAATAAATGTATTTTCTTTATTATTTTATGTCTCTCCATTTTTTTCTCTATTATACAAAGTGTCATAAAAACCTGCACCCAAAGAAAGGCCTGTCATCCCCCAGCACATAGACACAGGTAGCAACAGCAGCAGCACAACCAGAAACACCCATCACATCTGGGTCCTAGACTGCCACAGCTGCCTCCACTCTAACTGCCCCTTTAGGTATCCATGTTCCAAATGCTGGTACAGTTATACCTGCCAGTAGCAATATGAGTTGAAGTCACAACTTTATCACACATCTGCAGTTGGCCGATATTGTGGAAGATATTATAGACAGGAGGTTGGACCCCGAATTGGACAAATGGAAAACCTTCTCCAGTGACTCATTAAGTCATATCCCTGTCCAGCACTTTCTCCACTATCTGAGTAATCTCCAACTGGGTCTCAGCTGAAAAAGACTGCAGCTGAAAACATCCCATCCCTTCCCCAAACTTGTTATGCCCCTCTCTTTTGTGTCCATTCCCATGCCTGTTTGCTGTTCAATCCTACCCTCACCATTGTCTTCCCTCTGTTTGTCTGATGTCTCCATCACCATTTTGTTCCCCCTCCCACAGTGTGTTACTACCACGCTGTATTGGTATTTGCTGTCATCTATTGCGCAAATGAGCTGGGCACCATTGCAAGACAGTATGGAAAAACAAAATAGAGTAATGCTTGAAGCTTTAGTCTGAGTGCTTTAGTGGCTTAGCTTGTAACTAAAGTGATTTGCATAGTATCAGAGAACAAAGTGCAGGGTTCAAATCCTCTTCTGGTTTAGTATACTTATATATATTTTTTTTACTTTTCTGTTTCCATTAGGTAAATGTGCAACAATCATCTGCAATGTACTTCACTGGCAACTAAAATATGACTGCTTCAGTGGCTCAGCTTGTAAATGACATGGTTTATATAGTCTCAGTGAACAGAGTAAAGGGTTCAAATCCCTTCAGGGCTGTATTTGCCTTCTTGAACTCTCTGTTTCCATTCCATAAATGTGAAACAATCACCTGCTATGTGCTTCACTGACTGCTTCAATATGACTGCTTTTGTGGCTCAGCTTGTAAGTGAAGTGTTCAGTAGACTATTAGTGAATAGAATACTGGGTTGAAGTCCCCTCAGGGTTGCATGTGTCCATTTTTATTCATGACATTGTATTATAGCACAGTGGTCAAATTCTGATGATATCATAACTGGTTTCATTCGATACAGCTTGTTACTCTTGTGCCTCATCTACCTTCTGTGCTTTTCACATTTTTTAACTTCAAGTATTTCAGTTTACTATCTTTGTGTATATTTCACACCCCCTTCCCCATTATCTTCTGCTTCCCTGACTTTGTCATCACCTCCCTGTTCAGTCTTGTGTCTGTCATACGTCTGCTTCGGTGGCCTTGCTACTGCCTCTACTTCCTTCCACAATATGTTTCTCTGCATATATGTATCCATAAATAGCTTTGAATATGAGGACTGCCAACTGTGCATGTGGTTTCATACCAGCTGCCCTAGAGGCTCATGCTTCGTGAGTGTTTAGAATAACAGCTCATACATTATTACAGCTACAGAGGGGGTCCAATATGGTCTTCCTGCAGGTCCCTGCAGTGGCTGTGACAAGAAGCAGCTTGTGCTCCTTTGCATGGCCTCTTACATTGTTAATGAGCTTTGAGGTTCATTGCACACAGATAGTATACAGCATTAACTTGGCCACAATTGCAGACATATTTCTGAATTGCTGGGGCTGGTTATTAAATTTAATAATAAAAAAAATCTGATTGGAAAGCATCATGGAAAAATTAGCATTAAATTATCATGGCCCTATTATAACTCAGGCATGGATTTTTTTGTTATATTGAATTATTCTGTTTGAAGTACTTGTTACTTTCTGTTTTTAAATACACTGCAATTGGATCAGTTTTGTTAACCAATGTACATTTTTTATATATTTTCTGTACATTTCAGCTGTGTGGTAGACCTGTTCCTTTTTAATATTTGCCACGTGCTTGTTACAAATTGAAAATAAAATAATAAAAAAGACAAAAAAAATGATTGCCTAATGCACTCTTGCAGTTTGGATCAGAAATTCACTTCAAGGATCATTACTTTCAAAACATGGTATGAAAAATCTTTTGATATCTTGAAAATGTTTGAACAGGTGTAATGCACATCTCTATTCTTTTTACAGCTAATTAAATATATTTACTGATAGCAGTAATTCGAGCCTGCATGGAATTTAGAATATCAATGCCTAACCACAAAATATCAGGACAAAGCCAGAAACAGTGAATAGAAAAAGGCCAAAGATCAGGGACAGATTTTAAACATCTATCTTATAAAGTTAGAAAGGCGTTAACATGTTTTGTTTTGTAAGCATGCATTCTCTGACTTATATAAAGTATATGAAACACAAGTGACAAACACAAGTGTATGTCATCATTTACTGACTTCAATCCTCAATGATTTTTCAGAAAACCACAAATTTTGTGATGAACAGACCAAAAATATGTGGCAAAAATCTGGACTCTTTAGAGTTATGTGTATCACGTTAAAACAAAGTTACTTAGGAATGATTTCAAGTTTGCCATAACCTACCCTCCCTTCCAAAGATGAACTAGCAAACATGCATTCAGTGAACATGGGTAGTACTTCAATAATAAGAATTCTGTATATAGAATGCCTTATAGTACAAAATGTTTCTGTAGTGCATTTGATTATTCCTTCATGCTAGTAACGCCTTACGTCTTTTTTTTCTCAAAATTTTTTTTTTATTTTTCAAATGCATTTGAATGAATTCCATAGTATTTAAACATAACATCTTAAATAACTATGTACACTGTTTACATTAGCCTGACACTATAACATATCTTAATGTTTACAGTTACTTTATAAGGATGTCCAATCCATTATTAGAGTGTCTGATCAATTATTGTATAGTGTCAATGAACGATAAGACTTTTCCGCAAGGGTTGTTGATAAATGGCTGTGGATACATTTTTAGTTCTTTAATTTTAATTTCCAATAATGCTGTGGTCTTCAGTAGGCTGTAGAAGTCTTCCAAAGTTGGTATTGTGTTTGTATTCCATCTTCTTGTTATACACTTCCTTGAAATTGCAAGTATAGTCCATACTAGATACATGTTTGACCTATTCAAATGAGGACCTTCGTTCACATTTAATAATAACTTTAGTTAAATAAAATGATTCATTAAATAAAGCTTGTAGAAAGTTATTAATACCATTCCAAAATGGCTTCATTTTAACACAAAGAAAATGTGGTTCCAATCTGCATTGTGTACTTGCTCACATCTCCAACATATTCCTTTTATGGAATAACTAATTTAACTGATTCTGTCTAGGGTTAAGAATGTCCTGTGCAAGCATTTCCAATTAAAAACTTTCTAGTATTATGTAAAGGATGTATAATTTATCGATTATAAGATATTTGTTTTAATATCTTCAGTTAACTGTATTGAGTGTCCTTTTGTTATATATTTCCAATATGAGGTTTTGGGTGTTGTTTTATACTTTGTCGATCTTCTTCTTCTTCTTTCGGCTTTTCCCGGTTAGGGGTCACCACAGTGGATCACCTGTCCGCTCATGATTGGCAGTGGAGTTTTTATGGTGTCGAGTTGCCAGCCCGGCACCCAGCCTTCCACAGAAGGCACACACATGCACACACTCACACCTAGGGCCAATTTAGAGTGTCCAATCCACCTACAACAGGTCTTTAGGATGTGGGAGGAAACCGGAGCATCTAGAGGAAACCCATGCGACCACAGGGAGGACATGCAAACTCCACACAGAAGGCACCCCAGCTGAGAATTGAACCAGAGAACCTCTTGCTGTGATATTTTGTAAAATTTTGAAATACTGTTTCCCATGATAAAGTCATTATATATAATTTCATATATGTATTTCATAAATTTAGGTATTTCTTTAAATGAAGAATTGTTAATTATTCTACTTAAATCTTGTGTATATGACAGAATACTCTGTAAAGTTAGCCAGTCCTGTTGTGGAATTTTGCATGTTGTTTTTATTACTTGCTTATCTAAAACTTTAGTTCTTTGATACATCGGAGCCAACAAACAATTCCTTTATGTTTCCAGGAATTAATAATTTATCTCTATATTGTATGTAGAAAGTTCTTTGTGACTATAAATGGTGTTAAAAGATCAAACCAGGTTTTGAAATCTATATTTGCATTAATAATTTTCCTAAATGAGTCAATGTAGTATTAGTAATAATTAATCATGAGTTTTAGTGGGTTTAGTTGTCTTTTATTGCATACTAATACATATGTGCCATGGCATATTGTTTTTATCTATTTGAATTTTTTTCGTAAATCAAATTAATTTATTGATATTACAGTTAGTAATTTTTTCCAATTTGCAGCGTAATTTGGACTTATCCAGTCTGAGATTGTTTTAAATATTGCTGCTTTTATATATGTTTCTATATCAGGAAATTTTAATCCTCCCTTTTTCCGTGGTCTGATATGATATATTAAAGCTATGCTGTTTCTTTTGGGAAACCATAAAAAATTTATTAGGCATGAATTTATTTCTTTAAGTATAGTCCTTTCTGGTAATGGTTGTATTTCCAAGGCTATATATATAGGATCTTGGGCAGTAAAAACATTTTTATTAACTGTAGTCTATCTTCAAATGTTAATATTATTTTGTTCCATTTTTCCACAGAGATTTTAATTGTATTGGTGATATTATTGTAGTTTTTTGAGACTAATTTATTATTATCCTTGCATAACTCAATTTCTAGATATTTTAAGGTAGATTCTTTTTTCCCTGTGATGTGATCCCCCTTAGTCTGAAGTTCTTTTTTTATTTAAAAATAAAAATTTGGATTTTTATTTATTGAAATGGAGTCCTGAAGTCATGTGGAATTTGTCAATTAATATATCTAATTCTTCTAATGTTGCTTTTGTATTAGATAATGTTAGTAATATGTCATCAGCAAATAGCATTACTTTAGAATTGTATTGTTCATAAACATCTATTCCTTAGATTTTTATATTGTTACAAATTGAATCTGCCAATATTTCAATAGCCAGAGCAAATAGAATCCGTGACACGGGACATCCTTGTTTAGTGACTTTTGTTATATGTATAGATTCAAAGGTAAAAGGACCTAACTTGACATACACTAAATTATTTGTATATGTATTCTTTGTGAGATGAACAAAGGATCCAGGAAATTCAAATAGCATTAGGATTTTGAATAAATAGTCCCAATTTAGGGAATCAAAGGCTTTCCCTATATCTAAGCCAATTAAGAGTGTTTCCTTATTTTCTTTATTAACATACTCTATAAGAGAAATTATCCTTTTAATATTGTCATGTGTGTGTCTATGATATGTAAATCCAGTTTGAGCATTATTTATTGTTTTGGATAGTGGTATTTTCATTCTGTTAGTTAATATTGTCATAAATATCTTCTAGTCATTATTTAATAATGATATAGTTCTATATGAGGTACAGAGGTTTGGGGATTTGTTTTCCTTTAGTATTGGTGTGATTAATGAATATCTCCAAGATGGTGGTATTAAAGCTTGTGACTGAATTTCTAATAGAGTTTTATGGAAGAGGGATAGCATCTTTGAAGGATAAAGTTTATATATTTCCATAATTATGCTTCTATACCTGAACCTTTATTATTTTTACCCTCTTTTATTGTATCTGTAATTTCTTTGTAGGATATGGATGCTTGCAGGTCTAGTTTTAATTTTTCTGGTATTTTTTTATATTAGAACATTTTTCATCTATATTTAATTGACTGATATATATATTTTCTTTTTGGAACACTGAGCTAATTGGAGGAAGGACACTGAGCAGACTTGGATCTGTAATATATAACATTAAGTATCCTGTTTTTTGCTTATTTTTACGAGTTATTTATACCACTTTTATTGTCTGCTGCATACTTTTATAGCTAGTTTCACTGTGTGTGAGGTATTAACTGGAAATTGTCTACATTTATTAAGCATCTGTTTGGGTTTTTTGTTCTGATTTCCTGCCAAGGAGTGTATCATATAACTTGTTTGCAGTTAAAAGCTTTCTCTAGAGTCTCCTTGCTCCTTTATCTGTTTAAACCTTTCATCTAAAGGCTCAGTGCTGCTTTTCTACTGTGATACACATTTCTGCAGTTTTTTTCTACCTACGTAGTGTGGGTATTTGTAGCATTGTCCATATTCAGGCTTGTGTTTTGGGTCTAGATGTTAGTGGAAGCTGTGTGTCTGAGCCATCTTAGTTTAGCCAAAGTCATACTGCATTTCAGTGAGAGGGGATTGTTTTTGGTCATTAGCTGATTGGGGTTACCTGGCCTGTGGCTTGGAGTAAGCACCTCATTGGTTATTTCAAGCTTTTTTTTTAAGTTGTTTCAGGTTTCAACTTTCTGTTACCTAAGAAGTTAACTTGTGAGTGTTTCTGCCATTTCACACTGAGCTAATCAGAGGAAGGGCACTGAGCAAACTGGGATCTGTAATATGTAACATTAAGTATCCTGTTTTTTGCCTATTGTTACGGGTTATTTATAGCACTTTTATTGTCTGCTGCACTTTTCTAACTAGTTTCACTGTGTGTGCGGTATTAACTGGAAATTGCCTACATTTATTAAGAATCTGTTTGGGGGTTTTGCTCTGATTTCCTGCCAAGGAGTGTAACTAGGTGGCTTTACAGTTGCCCTCCCCTACTGTAAATTTGATCTGGGACACTCCTCCCGGTCTAGTGTTATTACCTCATTCTATCTAATCCAGGGAGAACATTTGAGAAGGCCAAACCACTTAGTTTCTGCTCCTCCTTTCCCCTTTCCACTTTACAAAAAAAAAAAAAAATTCTAAGTTGGTTTTCTGCCTTTCCTGTAAGTAGTCTAGTCCAGATACAGATTTGCTCTATCCAGGACTGTTTGTAAGCTTCTGAGCCCCCAAGCCTTTCTGTGTTGGAGGGAAGCCTTCTAGCTTAATTTTGTGTCATAGAACTAGCCAGTTTTCTATTTTCAGCACTCAAATTTGTTTCTTTGAGCTCAATACTTGTTCAGAACTCATTGTAAGCAATAAATAAGCTACAAATTACTACAGCACTCAACTTTCCTCACTTGTCTAGAGGAAAACAGTTTTTAGTACTTAATAAATAAGCACCTATCCAGGTATGTTTAAGGGTCAGCTCCCGGTGTTTTCTCCCATCTACCTGATGAATCTGAGCATATTGTGGCAATGCAGCAATTGCCTCATGTACACAGTCAACCCTCTCCTCCTACCACCCAACACTACAACCTGTGAGAGATGCACTTATATAGCCAAACTGGAAGCAAAGCTCTCTTCACCCAAGACTGGACTAGACAGTCAAGAGGAGAGGGTAAACACTTGCACCACACTCATCACATAGTCCCTCAAAACCTATACCACCAAAACACAATCATAGAAACACAAAACATGCACCTGCATTCACGGAGGCACTCAATAAAAATCTGCCCAAGCAAAAGGGACCTCCAAAGGAGAAATGCAAGCAACCTCCACCCCCAAACAACCCAAATGACACATAGCCCACAAACTCAGTGTGCCACTCAACCACAGCCCACAAGGCATAACAACGTACCCAACACTCTAGTCATAGGTGACTCTATAGTCAGGCACACTGATGTTCCACTCACCAGGCTAAACAAGGAGCTGTCAGCTGCCTGTCGGGTGCCAGGATCCATCACATATTGCACACGATCAAGTCACTCCACAAAAAGTACAAATATGACTCTGTCATTGTCCATGTTGGTGTGAATGACCTGAGATGTACCTCTCTGGACTACATGAAAAGAGACATTGAGGAGCTATCCGATCTTGTAGCCCTGGAAAGTATGACCCTAGCCCTGAGTAGTATCCTGCCATCACCCAGAATGATACCACAGTACAAGGACAAAATGATTGACTTCCAACAATTGGCTAAGCTTCTGGTGTCATTTTAAGGGGATCCAGTATCTGTCTGCCTGGGATGACATGATCGACAAACCATGTTGCTTTGCCAGAGATGGCCTGCACCTGTCGCCCATGGGATTCCGGATACTGGCTAAGGCACTTGCCACCCCTATAGTGCCTTTTTTAGGCAAGGTTCAAATGACAAATTTACCACTGTAACAGGTACAAGCAAGCAAAATCTGAGGGTAATGCTACTCAATGCTAGAAGTCTAAACCTCAAAATGCACTCACTTGAGTGACTCCTTAAAATGGAGAACATCAACATCTGTGCAGTGACAGAGACCTGGTTCAAGGCTCCAGAGAGCACCCCTGTATTACCAGGCTATAATTCATAGCACACCTTTCGGCTACCTAACCTGAACCGAAACACTAAAGGTGCAGGCGTGTCCATATTCATTAAGGATATCCACACCTCCAGGCTAGTTGCTCAGCATAATGCATCCGAGATTATCCAAGTGCAACTAACTCTGGGCAAGACCGCAATCCAAATTGTAGCTTGCTACAGATCCCCCACTATGCCCCAGGATTCCCACTCCTCATTTCTTGATACACTGGAAAATATTGGGGTACAACCTAACACCCTAATAATGGGCGATTTCAACTAACCCACCATTAACTGGGAAAACTACTCATGTACCAACTCTTGTGCTCAACATTTTCTGGCATTCAGAAATTCCAACGCCTTGGATCAACTTATCCACACCCCCCACCAGGGGCAGCAATATCCTAGACTTGGTCATTACCAACATGGGCAACCGGTGTTCCACACCAGAGGTCAATTCCTTGTTGGTCAGATCCGACTATAAGCTAATCACCCTAGACATACACATCCGGCCCCCACCCCCAGTAGGGAAACCACCGTAAAAAATTTCTCCAAAGCCAACTTCACACTTCTTAAGACAGAAGTGGCAAATTTCACAACACCCATGCTGATGGACAATAGACGTATGACTGCTGAATCCTACACAAATGCACTTTATAAGCACTTACACAAGTGCATGGATCATGCAATCCTTAACAGAACCAAGATGCTATCCTCCAAAAAAGGAAGCCAATCTGGTGGTTCCCTGCCATAAACAAACTCTACAACAGAAGAAAGAAACTGTCGCAAAAAAGAGTAAAATCCCATGATTGGAGAAACTCCCTGGTCAGCCTCAGTAAGAAGCTGAGATCCCTCATAAAATCCTCCAAAGCTAGTTATGAAAAGAAAATTGCCACTGATTCTAAAGGCAACCACAACGCATTCTATAGCTATGTCAAGAATTTCAATGGCAACACTCAGATCTGCTCTGAGTTACAGCACAATGGCACTAAATATACAGAACCAACTGATATTGCCAACATCCTGGCAAATAGGTACAGTGCTAACTTTACCCCCCCCTCTCATCCCCTAAAGGGCCCATCTCTATACTGGAAGAATGCACAGGTAAAAAACACACTCTCCAAAGCCAAGAACCCAGCATCCATGGGACCTGCCAACATCCCAGGCTGCGTTCTACATGAACTACAGAATGAACTGACACCCCACCTAAGTACCATGCTCAATCATAGCCTCACCTCAGGCTTTGTACCCATTGAATGGTGCACAGTGACTGTTATCCCATTCCACAAAGGGGGAGCCACCACGGACCCTGGGAACTACCGCTCCATTAGCCTGACGAGCTTGGCCTGCAAGGCTATGGAACGTATTATCATGGAACAATGACATTGATAATCTCCAAACTCTGGACCCCACCCAGTTTGGGTTTGTAAAAGGCAGATCATGTCTCCCAAACCTGATAGACTTCTTTGAAGCGGTCACCAAAGCCGTAGATGAAGGTAAGGTGGTTCACACAGCCTATCTAGATCTTGCCAAGGCTTTTGACACCATCCCCCACTCTGGAATTATAGATAAACTCACTAAACTACGTGTAAATCCCTATGTCACAAGATAGGTTGCCAACTGGCTCACAGATAGAACCCCCACTGTGAAATAGCAGACTTCAAATCCAACTTCTGACCAGTGACACATGGAGTAACACAGGGTTCAGTCCTGGGTCCTCTCCTGTTTGGTATCTACTTCTCTGAAGTACAGGCTAACGCAGAAGGTCTTTGGCTAATGAAGTTCGCAGATGACTGTAAACTAGGAGCCATAATCAAAACTCCTAATGATGTGGACATCCTACAAAAGGGCCTCACTGAGAAAGAGGGCTGGTGTCAAAGCCATGGCCTCAAGCTGAATGCCAAAAGTGCATTGTCATCCCTTTTGGTAAAAACTCTGTACCCATGAACTACCACATAAGCGGTAGTCTACTTAACATCGAAAGTGTGATAAGAGACCTTGGGCTACAGGTGGACAGTAGTCTCTCCTTTGAGATGCACACACTCGAAACTCTCCGTAGCATGGAGAACATCGATATCTGTGCAGTAACAGAAACCTGGTTCAAGGCTCTCGAGAGCACCCCCAGGTTATACCTCATACCATGCTTTTCGGCCCCAAAACTTGGACCGAACCTCAAAAGGAGGGGGAGTATCAATATTCGTCAAAGATACCCACACCTCCAGGTTGGTGGCACAGCACGAAGCATCAGAGACTATCCATGTGCAACTAACAGTGGGTAAAACTGCCTTCCAGTTTATAGCCTGCTACAGACCACCTTCCCAAACCCAGGAACCTCACTCGGCCTTCCTGACAACACTGGAAAATATGAAGGTCTCTCCAAACACCATTATATTGGGTGACTTCAACTACCCAACCATAGACTGGGAGCATTACTCTAGCTCCAACACCCTAGCCCAAAGGTTCCTAGAATTTATAAACTCAAATGCTATGGAACAACTTGTTACCACTCCCACAAGAGGGGAAAACATACTGGACCTGATCATCACCAACATGGGGACTCTATGCTCCAGGCCAGAAGTGTATCCCTCACTGGTAAGATCAGACCTTAAACTAATCTCACTGGATATTCACATCCCGACCCCACCCCATGCCCAGAAAACCACAGTGAAAAACTTCTTTAAAGCAAATTTCACACTCCTCAAAACCGAGGTGGAATCCTTCAAAGCCTCTGGGCCTGTAGATAATACGGCCCAGACTGCAAAATCCTTTATAAACGCATTCTATGAACACCTTCAGGAATGCATGGATCATGCAATCCCAAACAAAACCAAGACCCAATCCTCCAAAGGCAGACGTTCTGTCTGGTGGACCCCAGCCATAAACAAACTATACAATAGAAGGAGGAAGCTACTACATGATAGAGCAAAATCCCAAAAAGGGAAGGCATCTCTGATCAGTATTAGCAAAAAACTACGGGCACTCATAAAATCGTCTAAGGCCAGCTTCGAGAGAAAAATTGCACAGGACACTAAGGATAATCACAAGGCTTTCTTTAGTTATGTTAGAAACCTGGGTGGGAATTCCCAGATATGCTCAGAATTAGTCCAAAATGACAAAAAATACACCGAACCCACAAGACATTGCCAACATCCTAGCTGACAGGTTCAGCGCAAACTTCTCCCCCCCCCTCCCCACTAAAAGGGCTAATATCTATCCCAGCAGAGTGCTGCCCCCCTGACATCTCAGATGCTCAAGGTAAGAGCTGCCCTCTCCAAAGCAAGAAACACAGCATCAATGGGACCAGACGGTGTCCCGGGCTGCGTCCTACATGAACTCCAAGAAGATCTAAACCCAAACATAAAACTACTGCTCAATCTCAGCCTTACTACATGATATGTACCCAAAGAGTGGCGTACAGCAACAGTGGTCCCTCTCCACAAAGGTGGTGCCTCAACGGATCCTGGAAACTATTGCCCCATAAGTCTCACTAGCTTGGTCTGCAAAGCTATGGAAAGGATCATCATGGACCTTATAAATAAAGATATTGGGGACCTACAGACACTGGATCCTACCCAGTTCAGCTTTGTTAAGGGCAGATCCTGCCTCTTAAATCTGGTCGATTTCTTTGAAACAGTCACCAAGGCCATTGACAAGGGGAAGGTGGTCCACACAGCCTACCTGGACCTCGCAAAAGCCTTCGATACAATACCCCACTCGGGCATTATAGATAAGCTCACCAGCTTAAATATAAACCCCTATGTCACTAGATAGGTTGCAAACTGGCTCAAGGACAGAACCCACATGGTTAGAATAGCTGGAGCCATGTCAGACTCCAAACCAGTTACAAGTGGCGTCCCACAAGGCTCAGTCCTGGGACCTCCCTTGTTCGGTATATATTTCTCGGAGGTACAGGCCAACATGGAAGGACTGTGGCTGACCAAGTTTGCAGATGACTGCAAACTGGGCACCATAATAGACTCTCCAGCCGACACAAGCATCCTACAAAAGGGCCTCATAGAAACAGACAACTGGTGCCAGAGCCATGGCCTCAAGCTAAACTCCAAAAAGTGTATAGTCATCATCTTTGGCAAAAACAAAGTGCCCACAAATTACCACATAGGTGGTAATCCATTAAGTACAGAAGAAGTAATTAGGGACCTGGGGACCCAAGTTGATAGCAATCTCTCATTTGACAACCACGTGGCCAAAGTGGTTAGAAAAACATTTTATATAACCCACCTAATCATGAAGGGATTCACATCTAGATCAGGGGAGGTCATCGTGCCTCTTTACTCATCCCTCATCAGGCCCATAATTGAGTACAATGCCCTTTTGGGATGTACCTTACCAGACACCTGCAGCAACTGGAAAGACCCCAAAAGTACCTCACCAAGAGGATCAAGGGGCTCAAACAGATGCCATGCTGCCCGGTTAAAGAAACTCCAGCTCTACTCAGTGGCATACCGCCTGCTCAGAGGCGATCTGTGCCTGACGTATAAAGCCATGTCCAACCCGAATTAATGGACATGCTGCACCTCAGAAAATCCAAATCCCATTGAGCTACGCTCAAGGGACTTGAACCTCAGCACTGAAATAAATAGGACATGCTGGAGGGACAGATTCATAACCCAGAGGCTCCCTTCACTCTGGAATAAAATCCCAGTCCAGGTTAGGCAGAGTCCCTCATTGACTCTCTTCAAGAGGAATCTTGATGAGTGGATGGGAGATCGTAGGTTTACCCCGGGTATCACTTCTGTGTCACTGTTAGACAGAGGCACAGTATACTAACCTCGAAAAAGGACATAGCAAAATTAATTTAAAATGGGTGGCGAAAGCCATACACACTCTGGCTAGGCTTATAAATGCCCTAGGGCAGATAGCCTAGTATGCACCTATGAACCTATAATCACATCGCCACAGTAGTCAGGAAATCCTTCTATGTGGCACGTTTATCTATTATATTCTCAAAAGCCGACGATGTCGAATCCAACATTGTTGACATGAGAATAGCGAAAGTGCAGAATGTCGAACAGGTAAATGGAAATCTCTGTAAGGGGAGATTTCCATTTATATCAATGTAGTGCAGTCTCAGAGTTGGTATATTTAAGTAGCGGGGGTGTGGGGGGTTCAGGGGGGGCTTGTTGCCCCCTGCCTACACCCTTTAGATTTTCTTTTTTTTTTATTTATTTTTTTCTGAACATTTGAAATGTTAATGGTTCGATCATTAAAGGTCGACCTTTAGTGCTTTGAACCATTAAACTTTCAATGTTCTAATATAGACCCATGTGGCACACCTCATCACAAAAGTTTTCTCATCCAGGAAAAAAGAGGTAATTGTTCCCCTGTACTCGTCACTCATTAGACCCATTATAGAGTTTAATTCCAAAGACATGCATCTGGAGCATTTCTCCCCGGGCCTCCGCTGAAAACAGGCTCTGTGGAACCTAGTCGGACATTCCCGGTCAACAAATGTTAAATAAATAAATTTAAAAAAAAAATAATGTCCCTTTTGGTATGTACCTCACAAGACATCTACAACAAGTGGAAAGGCCACAGAAATACCTCACAAAGAGGATTACTGGCCTCAAACAGATGCCCTATGCAGACCTTCTCAAAAAACTCCAGCTTTACTCCATCGCATATCATGTACTCAGAGGTGATCTCTCTCTAACATACAAAGCTATGTCAAACCCAGAGTTGTTGGACATGCTCCACTAAAGAAATCTCAATTCCTCTGAGCTACACACTCTGGGGACCTAAACCTTGTCACCACAATAAACAGAACATGCTGGTGGGATAGATTCCTGTCCCAGAGACTTCCAATACTCTGGAACAAACTACCTATCTATATCAGACAAAGCTCCTCATTAGCACTCTTCATGTAAAATCTTGATGATTGAATGAGAGGTAGGAAATCCACCCCGGGGATCACTTCTGTGGTTGTGCTCGACAGGGGCACAAGAAAATAATTTTCTTGGGTGGCGAAAGCCAAGGTACCTTTTGAGTAGGCTTATATAGCCCCTAGGGCCAATAGCCTAGTACCTACCTATGGACCTATGAATCTATGGAAATGTTCCATATAGAAATTTCTATAGGCATCAAGAATGTCACCTATATCTGAGACATTTTTCCCTTTCTTTTCATGGAAGATACTTATAATCTTATTAGCTTTTGATTTTATTTTGATTCTTGTGGATATATTAGTAGATATTTGGGAGAAGTGGCCAAGGTATTAATGTTTTAATTTTTCTAAAGCTAAACTTGTTTTGTGTGTTAGAATTTCATTGTATTTATTGTTTAATACTTCTACTTTCTTTTTCATCCAAATGATTTAGATTTTTTTCAGCTTTTGCTGACAAAAGTTTGGATTGTAGATCTAATAATTCAGAATCCCATTCTCTGATTTTTTATACCAATTTAGGGTTTTACCATATATGTAAGCTTTTAATGAGTCCCATATCATTATTTTATTTAGTTAAAGATTAATGATTTGTACCCATTTTGAAGTTTTAATCAATGAATTGTGGTCTGAAAAGGGGCAGAGAGTGATTGAAAAATGAATGATTTTAGAGTGTAAGTCATGGGCAGCAAATATTTTATCTATTCTAGTTTGGGTACCAAATCTGGGATCTTGATGGGAAAACAACAAAGATTTATCTTCTTTAAATTTGAAAGTATCTACAAGATGAAATGATTCTACCCACTTGTTTAAAGCTTTTGATACAGCAGATGTAAGCAGCGGTCTTTTATTTGTAGTTTCAGAAATATCACATGTACAGTTAAAATCTCCTCCTAATATTAAGTTGCCTTCATAATTATTGGAAATGAAATCCAAGTGTTTTTAACAGTTCCTGTTCCAATGCCTGGAAACCAGTATAGATTGGCTAGGGTCCATATTCTGTTATTATATTCAACGATTACTGATGCCATACGGCCTTCTTTATCTTCATGCTTATAAATTATTTCTGGGTTAATTACATTTGTTTTCCATAAAATTGTTACCCCTTTGTTTTTGTCGTATTAGTGGATTGCGCCAATATCATATATTCCTTAGGATTCCATTTGTAATTGTCATTTGTTTTGAAATGAGTTTCTTGAAGGAAAACAATTTGCGCTTTGTTCAATTTTAAATATTTCAGTAGACTTGATCTCTTGCTAGGATTGTTTAAGCCATTTGTATTTAAAGATAATAAAATTAAATCCATCTTAGGTTATTTAGACTATGTATTTTTTGTTTTATTGTGACTATTAAACATTTTCGTCTTATAATTATAAAGTATATGTTTGAGCTTTTAAAGGAAATTATCAGTTTTATACTTTGAGTGTTTACCAATAAAGTAATGTTTTGGTTAGGCATGCTAAACATATTTTTGTGAAATAACAAATTTAAATGAATAAATGTTAACAAAACTAAGATCCGCACTAGCCATGGAATGAACATCATTCCTAATCTGATGGATAAACCTAAGTCCATCAGATTACCACTCATACCTTGACAATCCAGAAGATCTGAGCTCCATAAATTGAATTATCATATGGAGAATATTTGTAATAGGAATAAGCAATATTTGTATTATTTTGAAACATAGTACCATTGTAGATTAGACAGAATTCTAATACAATATAAATGTCTACTTATTGTATAAGCAATTAATATTTACATGAAAGATAGATGACAGGCAAGTCAATCATAGTAAAGTAGGATGTATCATATATAAAACCTCAGTAAAAGATTATAGCACACCGTTATTTAACATATTCACCCATATTGATGAAGTCTTTCAAAACTTATTACTTAATATAAATAGATGGTAATAATATTTATACCTAATGTTTATAATACAATGTATTTTACTGGATATATCAGAAGTTATATTTCATTGTTTGCCAGCATTTAAGTAGTCACTTTGTTTGTTGCTAACTTACTTAAAGCATCAAGTTTGTTTTATGTAAAGATTGATGAAAGTTAGTGCATTTATCAGTGCATCCCTCTTCCCCCCATTTCCTACACATAAGGATTTTCATATCTGTCATTTCTTATTATAAAATGAGTGAAAGCATAGGTTAAAAAACAACAAATTCACTTATTGTGATTAATGATTAGATTCATAAATTGCCATTTTATGGCATATACTGAAAGTTTTTTAGATTTAAATGGCAACATTCTATTTTGTATAATCAGCAAAGGTTAAACAGAGTGATTATTGTCAATTTAATACTATTTGTTCAGAATATGATTATTATATTCTGTGACATTCCTAGTTCAGGCTTCTGTTGTTTCCCTTGAACAACTTTGTCAGTTTTATGTCATGTATAAAACATTAGTTACCTTGGTAACAGCTTAAGTATTTTGTATGGTCAAGATGGGTTACAAAACCACAATTCAAGTTAAAGCAATGATATTATTTGTTATTCACATTTACTTATTTGAGAAAATCACCATGCTTCGCCTTGATGTTCAATATAGTGTATGTCATTTATGGCAAGTTAAAACAGTAGTGTTATTATACATAAGCCCATGTTATTAAACTGAGTGTCTATTATCAGTTTAATACTATTTGTTCAGAATATGATTATTACATTCTGTGACATTTCAAGTTCAGGCTTCTATTGTTTCTCTTGAACAACTTGGTCAGTCTGATGTCATGTATAAACATTAGTTACATTGGTAACCGCTTAAGTATTATATACGGTCAAGATGGGTTACAAAAACTACAATTCAAGTTCAAGCAATTACATGACTTGTTATGCATATTTACTTATTTAAGAAAATCATCATACTTCCACTTGATGTTCAATGTAGTGCATGTCATTTATGACAAGTTAAGACAGTAGTGTTATTATACACAAGCCCATGTTATTAAATCCTGTCTTTAATATCTAAATTCATCAGACTGCTTCATCTTATATGACGATTATATAACTATTGTGTGTTTTTTTTTTTTGGCTGTTGCTTAGTTGTTTGAGAGACCACAAGCTGTAATGCTTATTCTTATTATTAGCTCCTTCCAAGCATGTTTATACAGTCCATAGACTTTAAATTATGAGACCCTTCTAGTTTCTTATTTGTTATAAGTATATTTCCCTCCTTGCATACACATATAAGTACTTCAAGCAAGGGCAACAATACCCATCCAGTTTTGCCAGAGTATCATTCAGTGGTTCATGTCATGTGTTTCCAGGGTGTTCTTAAAATATCCAAACCAATATTTGTCCTGTTCCATTTTACCAGCCTGTTCCATTCAGTGGCCACTCTGCCAGTGAACCACTCAACACAACTTCCATTCCCACAGATATTTCCACGAAGGAAATCTAATGACTCTCTAGCACTTCCCGGAAATCCCAAACACCCCTAGAATCAGCTATCCCCATATGCCCAACACTTCCAAGCAAGCTCACCTCCCAGACCACTGCAAAGGGTACTGCACAAGACCAAGTGGTCTTAGTCTTTCACAATAACTCAGACTTCCACTCTTATGTAAGTCCTTAATGTGTTTGGACCAAAATACATTTTAAATATAAAATTACGCTTATTATTATTATTATTATTTTTTATCAATAATCAACTTAATGAGCTAAACAACATGTTGGGAGACCATCAATATGTGTACATGCGGTTTAAAACAGCCCTGTTATTATATATATTTTTTAAAACTAAAAACATTGCCGAGAATCATCTCGGAGGCTCCTCAGAGCTGTTAAGCATTATCATCACTCTGTCTCCATTATCATAGCAACCTGGGAGCATCTGTTTCTGTTAATGTGTCTGTGTACTGCATACCAGAGGCGCGCGATACACCTGAAGCAAAGCTTCACTTCACTGCAGCTTCAAGCCTAAATTCCCTCCCTTTCAGCAAGGCAGCAGCCAGGAAAAGAACAGAGAGCAAACAGATCAAAAAAAAAAAAAAAAAAAAGGAAACCTCTCAGCAAGCTGCCACAACAGGAGATAACACATTCTTCCAGCCTTCCCACCTCTCACTCAGCAGATGTATAAACAAACTATTCGCTGCCAAAATATCCCAAATCACAGTTTTATCCACTCCCTTCCTCTGGATCCAGGCCAAAACACCAAATGTTTCTTCTTAATACACAAACATCAGTAAACCTTAATCACAAGCTGCAACCCACAGATTCCAGGAGACAAAAACGGCAACATACAACAGCTGCCAGACACAGCTGCATCCACACACATCATGTCAGGCTTAATCAAACAGCACTCATAGCTGTGATACCTGCCATAATTGATATTAACAATATTTAGACAGAATAATGATGACATTTATACTAAGAGCTTGTTAATATTATTCAACCAGGATATAAGTGACATTTCTAAATCATACTTTAACTGAAGAAGGCATTAATCTCAATGACAGCATTTTTTCAAAACACTCTATTGTTACTGCTATTATATATGATGTTAATTTGTTCCATTTGAGTCTGAACTCTGATGAATGGTACCTTGTTGAATTAGTTAATTAACTGCATAAATTATTATAAGTAAAAACAATGAAAAATGAACAAGACAAGTATTCATTAAGTTCAAGTAGGGGAATAGAAACTTCTATGTTGATATTATATGTTGCTTTGTTTGGCTTATATATAATGTAAATAGTAACCCATCTTCACCTACCTTTGTTTGTGAAGAATTACTGGGCTCTTTGAACATTCTGAATAAATCATTACTGTTTCTCAGTTGTTTAAGAATCCCTCCTTTTTTTAAAATAAAAAGAGATGACAAGTGATGTAACATATCAGTCGATACTTTGAGAGATGTAGTTGTAAGAGTTATTTTTGGGGGGACAGCTGTCTTGGAATCAGTTTTTTGTTTCTTCTTTCTAGCATCAGTCCAAGGATCTGTTTCTTTTATTCTTTTAAGAGTAGGGGCATCCATTCCATTTTTACTCCTTGCATCTTTGAAATGTCATAAAATAGCCAAGCAAGACAAAAAGCTTGACAGAAGCACATTGCTACATTATTAGATTGCCTTCCTGCTTAATTTGAAAAATAGGTTTGTGAAACATGTACTTACCATATTCCAGATAAATGTGCTCCACTCTAATTCATTTTAGTGTTTATTATACAGACAATGTACTATACTTTCTTTTGGAGTCTCTTAATCAGGTAAGGCCCATTTAGCAATATTGCATGTTTCTGGGTTTACTGTACTGCATGCAGGTACTAGTGAGCATGTGCACATATGCAGGTGTGCACATTCGCTGAGCACAGATACACCCTTACTTATAGTTCAGGTAGCAGCACGTGGTATGAGAGTTCTGTCCAGTCTAACTTGGCTTTAGGATAACTTTATACAGGTATAGCTTAGGTTAGTACTCAACTGAAAACAAGTGTGAAGCATGTGAATTTGTGAATTTGGGCAACCCCAGATAGAAATCTGAATGAGAAGTAAATAAAGCAGAGACAAGCAACTAATCAATAATGAAGAAACGTTGTATTAACAGACTTAGAAACAATGGAAATGAATTGCCAATAAAATAGTATACAAACAAGCTATTTAAAAAAAAAGAGCTTAAATTCTTCTATGGGGATTGGCATTAATTAAATGGTATATTGGAGATGCTATGTGTAGTATGTATTTATGCAAAAAATAAAATAAAATCACCAAAGTGACACTTTTTCTGTAATACAACACTGTACTATAAAATTATGTACATGAGTTGTGCAACGAAATCTGTCATCCAGTGGGTAAGGACTTAGTTTTCCAAAACCAAAGATGAATGCATCTTCTTGCTTAAGGCTGTTTACTGAATGTATATTATCTTTTATGCAAATGAAAAAATGAAAGTGTTTTCATATTAAAAATATTAAACAAGTGCTAAGGGCATATGTGCATTTCAAAAAAATAATAATAAGCGAGTAGATCACCACATATCGTCAATGATCATTGATACAACTGCAAGGTACATATTATATCTGTGAATTGCCGTATGTAATTTTTTTAAAACACCTTTATTGAATTATCACTTGTGACATAGGCAGAGTGCAAAATTAAGCATTTGTTTTCTGTCTGAGTACTTGTAATACAGTGATGAGGACTAGCTAAAGTTTGCGGAAAGAAAAAAGTTATGTTTTTGAAGCCAGCTTTTCTTTATTTCAAGAGACCTTGGACATAAAGAGACAGATTCCAAAAGAGTTTGTGTTAGTGTTGTCTGCCCTGATTCAAAAAGAGCTGATCTCAAAGTAAGTGAATTACTTTGGTGTAAGCCCTATCTATAAACAGACTTATAGCAGTGGCCAGATTCCAAAAACAACTGCCCTCAGTGTAAGTGGTCACGTGCACTGATTCAAGTCTTTTGTAACTGAGCCCAAAGCTATAACCTAATACACAACATACATTCAACAATACAAGCCTTCCTCAAACAAGTTATGCAGTTCTGTATTCAGTTTGCTTACTCAAGTACTTTACTGTTACTCTAAGTACTGATTTCCATTTTAACAAACTACTATTTCCCTACTAACACACAGTGGACAATGCCAGTGCTCTTGATGTAACAGTGTTCCCCAACCACTGGAGGATAAGACCTCTTACTCCCTACTTCTCATGGTCCTACCCCACATCGCAGTATTGCAATCACTTGTCACTGTGTTCCCCTCCTACCTGCACAAGTGGTGGTCATCGTGTCCTGCTCACACCATAATGTGTGAATATGGTGAGATATGATGTACATCTTGGCTAGTCGGTCTACTGTCTGTATAGGCTGGATGGTCGGTTTGGGCCAATTCCTAGCTCCTTTCAGCCCCCTGCTATAAAACACGCTAAACACGTGTTTTCCAGCTTGTACCAACTCAGCACAGATCCTCGTGGTGGCCTGCAGAGTGATCCGAGCAGCAGAGAGCTAAAAGAGTGACTTTCTACCAGATATAAGTATTTTTGTGGCTTTCCCACTGTTATTAAGCTAGCGACTGCATTTCGCCTGTTTTACTGCTACTTTAAGTGATTTCTGCATTTTACACTGTTTATTGCACTTTAAGTTACTAATTGTTGCAAATTGTTCCTGTAGGCTACACACTAAAGTGCGATTTACAGCATTTATAGCATTTACTGTCTGTTTTTTCCTTGTCTCTGTAAAAAAACAAAAAAAAACCAAAAAAAAATCTCTTGTTTTCCGCCTTACTGAACTAGAGTAGTCCAGTTTCAGAGTTGCTGATCCCTGGGCTTTGTTTTTAGTTCCTGTTACTGATCCATTGCCTTATTAGGAAGGAGGGAAGTTTCTTTGCTTACCAGTGGGAGTGGGAAGCACTGAGCAGCCTTTCTGTCCGATTTGGTGAAGTTTCAGCCAGAAACTAGTAGTCCATTGGTCGTTTTGGGCCAATTCCTAGCTCCTTTCAGCCCCTGCTATAAAACACGCTAAACACGTGTTTTCCAGCTTGTACCAACTCAGCACAGATCCTCGTGGTGGCCTGCAGAGTGATCCAAGCAGCAGAGAGCTAAAAGAGTGACTTTCTACCAGATATAAGTATTTTTGTGGCTTTCCCACTGTTATTAAGCTAGCGACTGCATTTCGCCTGTTTTACTGCTACTTTAAGTGATTTCTGCATTTTACACTGTTTATTGCACTTTAAGTTACTAATTGTTGCAAATTGTTTCTGTAGGCTACACACTAAAGTCGCTAGCCGATTTACAGCATTTATAGCATTTACTGTCTGTTTTTTCCTTGTCTCTGTAATAAAACAAAAATCTCTTGTTTTCCCACCTTACTGAACTAGAGTAGTCCAGTTTCAGAGTTGCTGATCCCTGGGCTTTGTTTTTAGTTCCTGTTACTGATCCATTGCCTTATTAGGGAGGAGGGAAGATTCTTTGCTTACCAGTGGGAGTGGGAAGCACTGAGCAGCCTTTCTGTCCGATTTGGTGAAGTTTCAGCCAGAAACTAGTAGTCCATTGGTCGTTTTGGGCCAATTCCTAGCTCCCTTCAGCCCCCTGCTATAAAACACGCTAAATCGATTTATGAGTTACCACTGTTGCACACAAGAGCAGCGGCGGTTAAACAAGGTTAAACTATTTGGGCCATCTAAATTCTACTCTTCCAATTTTCCCTTAGAACTACCTTCCTCGAGCTGTACTGCTGACCTAACCAGCATATCCTATAACTGAAAAGTTCAGCTCTACTTGATTCCCAAGTAGACTATTCTCTATCTGTAAAGCCTAGCACTTACTCCTACAGTACTTGCACCTTGATAAAGCACTCTTATCATAGATAGTACCCCACCAGCCTAAAACCCACTTCTGCTGGAGTCCTTTGAAAGTCTCTTTATCTACTACTTCTAGTATGTCGAGGGATCTGTTGCTAGTGTCCTCTCCAACTCAACTGGTGAACCTGGGAATATTGAGGCAATGTTACAATTGCCTCATGTACACAGACAATCCTCTCCTTCTCCCACAAAACACAAATACATGCGAGAGATGCAACTATACGGCCAAACTGGAGGCTGAGCTCTCTCAACATAGGACTGGCAAGACCAGACAGGAGGAGAAGGTAACCACACACAATACATACCCAGTCACACATGGTACCATCACAACTTCAAATCATACACATACTCACACAAAGACATACTCGGAGGCTCTGATCAAAAATTTACCAAAACAGCAGAGGCCACCAAAGCAGACACCCAAACAACTACCACCAAACGACCCAACACATGCAACACGTAGACCACACAGTCAGAGTGTCAAACAGTCACAGCCCTTAAGGCCAAACAAAATGCCAGACACACTTGTCATTGGTGATTCCATAGTCAGACACACTGATGTCCCGCTCACCAGACTGAGTAAAGAGAAGGTCACAGTAAGCTGCCTGTCGGGCGCTAGAATCCGCCACATAACGCAAGCACTCAGGTCTCTCAACAGCAGGTACAAGTACGACTCAGTCATTCTCCACGCTGGTGTCAACGACCTGAGACGTACCTCCTTGGACTACATGAAAAGGGACATCGAGGAGCTCTCTGATTATGTAGCCCAGGCAGGTATGACCCTGACCTTGAGCAGTATCCTACCTTCACCTAGAATGATGCCACAATACAGTGATAAGATGATCAGCTTTAATAATTGGCTTAAATTCTGGTGTCATTCAAAGGGGATCCGATGTCTGTCTGCCTGGGATGACATGCTGGACAAGCCACGCTGCTTCGCAGGGGACGGCTTGCACCTGTCACCCCTGGGCTTCCGGATATTGACAAAGGCTCTTGCCACCCCATAGTGCCTTTTTAGGCAAGGCTCAAATTCTAAACCTACCACCCTAGAACACCAAAAGGAAAAAACTAAGGGTAATGCTGCTCAATGCCAGAAGTCTCAATCTCAAGATGCACGCTCGAGGCCCTTCTCAATATGGAGAACATCGATGTCTGTGCTGTGACAGAAACCTGGTTCAAAGCTCCTGAGAGCACCCCAGCACTAACAGGTTTCACCTCATATCATGCGTTCCCGCCCCAAAATCCGGACAACACCAAGAAAGGAGGGGGGGTGTCCATATTCATAAAGGACACCCGCACCTCAAGGTTGGTGGCAACGCACGATGCATCAGAGACCATCCAGGTGCAATTAACCATAGGCAAGACTGCTCTGCAATTTGTAGCATGTTACAGGCCACCATCTCAAACTCAGGAACCTCACATGGCCTTCCTGAAAACATTGGAGGGGATAAATGTATCTCCAAACACCATCATACTAGGTGACTTCAACTACCCTAATATAGACTGGGAACACTACTCAAGCCCGAACACTCTAACCCAAAGATTCCTGGAGTTCATAAACTCAAATGCCATGGAACAACTAGTCACCATCCCCACAAGAGGAGAAAACATACTTGATCTCATCATCACGAACATGGGATCAAAATGTTCAACACTGGAAGTATACCCCTCACTGGTGAGATCAGATCATAAACTAATCTCGCTGGAGGTCCTCATCCCGCCCCACCTGAAACAAAAAAGACCACAGTGAAAAACTTCTCAAAAGCCGATTTCACACTTCTAAAAACTAGTGTGGTCTCCTTTAAGGCCCCTGAGCCAGTGGTAAACATTACTCAAACCGCTAAATCACTTACAAATGCCTTCTACCAGCACCTACAGGACTGCATGGATCAGGCAATCCCAAACAAAACTAAGACTCTCTGTACCAAAGGCAAGCGTCCAGTCTGGTGGACCCCAGCCATAAACAAGCTCTACAACAAAAGGAGGAAGCTACTACAAGATAGAGCAAAATCCTTGAAAGGTAAGACACCTTTGATCATTATAAGTAAAAACTAAGAGCTCTCATAAAATCATCCAAGGCAAATTTTGAGAGAAAAATCGCCAAGGACTCTAAAGAGAATCATAAGGCCTTCTTTAGCTATGTTAGAAACCTAGGAGGAAACTCCCAGATATGCTCAGAATTAGTTCAAAATGATGTGAAAATTACTGAACCTACACACATTGCCAACATACTGGCTGACAGGTTCAGTGCAAACTTCTCCCCCCAAAAGGAGAGATATCTATTCCAGAGGATTGTAGCCCCCAAACATCTCCAACGCCCAGGTGAGAACTGCCCTCACTAAGGCAAAAACACAGCATCCATGGGACCGGATGGTGTCCCCGGCTGTGTGCTTCACTTAACTCAACGAGGAATTAAACCCACAGTTAGGACAGCTGTTTAATCTTAGCCTCACCTCAGGATACGCAAGGAGTGGCGCCGGCGACTGTGGTCCCACTTCATAAGGGCGGTGCCTCCACAGACCCTGGAAATTACCGCCCCATTAGCTTGACAAGCCTTATCTGCAAAGCCATGGAGAGGATCATAATGGAACTCATAAATAAAGACATAGGGAACTTGCAGACTTTGGATCCAACCCAGTTTGGCTTTGTCAAAGGCAGAGCCTGCCTCTTAAACTTGGTTGACTTTTTCAAGACAGTCACCAACGCCATTGATGAGGGAAAGGCAGTCCATACAGCCTACCTCGACCTGGCAAAGGCCTTCGACACAATACCCCACTCAGGTATCATCGAAAAACTCATCAGCTTGAATGTAAACCCATACATCACAAGATGGGTTGCAAACTGGCTAAGTGACAGAACCCACAGGGTCAGAGTTGCTGGAGCCATGTCAGACTCAAAGCCTGTCACAAGTGGTGTCCCACAGGGCTCAGTCCTGGGTCCACTCTTGTTCGGCATCTACTTTCTGAAGTACAAGCAAACACAGGAGGGTTATGGCTGACAAAGTTTGCAGATGACTGCAAACTGGGCCATAGTCGAAAACACATCTGACACAGATATCCTCCAGAAGGGCCTCACAGAAACGGATAACTGGTGCCAGAGCCATGGCCTGAAGTTAAACGCCAAAAATGCATAGTCATACCCTTGGGAAAAACAAGGTTACCCCTAGCTACCATATAGGTGGCAATCCACTGAGCACAGAAAAAGTCATCAGGGATCTGGGGACCCAGGTTGACAGTAGCCTTTCGTTTGACACTCATGTTGCTAAAGTAGTTAGGAAAACCTTCTATATCGCCCACCTGATCATGAAGGGATTCACATCTAGATCAAAGGAGGTCATCGTCCCCCTGTACTCATCACTCATTAGACCTATGATTGAGTACAATGCTCCGGTCGGAATGTATCTGACCAGACACCTGCTGCAGCTTGAAAGGCCCCAAAAGTTCCTCACCAAAAGGTTAAAGGGTCTCAAAAATATGTCTTATGCTGCCCGACTGAAAGAACTCCAGCTCTATTCAGTCGCATACCGCTTGCTCAGAGGTGACCTGTGCCTGACATATAAGGCCATGTCAAACCCAGATTTGATGAATATGCTTCACCTCAAAAATCTAGATCCCTCAGAACCACAAGGGCGGAGACTTAAACCTTGACACGGTTATAAATAGAACGTGCTGGAGGGACAGATTCATCACCCAGAGACTCCCTATGCTGTGGAACAAAATCCCGGTACATGTGAGGCAGAGCACCTCTCTGGCCTTGTTCAAGAGGAATCTTGACCAATGGATGGGAGATTGCAGATATACCCCAGGGATTACTTCAGTGTCACTGCTTGACAGAGGCACAGCAAAATGATAGGCATAGTTTTTATTCAAACTAAAGGGGTGGCGAAAGCCACATAACTATGGGCTAGGCTTATAAATGCCCTTGGACAGGTAGCCTAGTATGAACCTATGAACCTATGAACCTATGTATGTAACATTTTGATGTTCTTCGTGTTTTACTGTTGAAGTCCTGACTGTTGGGATTTCCTCGCATGAAATCCCTTGGCCAGCCCGACTACCAGAGAAAATTTGTTTTTGCCCCCTTGGCTGGTGGACACTCCTATTGACATCAGTACACTCAGGTATAAAGGGACCCAGCATGCGTCATCACTTCAGTGTTTTCTTGCCGCAGAGCCTGAAGCAACATACAAGTGCATCGGTTGGTCTGCACCAGAGGGAAGCTGTCATCAGAAAAATAAGTACCCTTTTGGGGAACTCTATTTTTTTGACATAACTCATGTCAGATAAAGTGAATAATTGTCTCTGCTGTGGTAAATAAATCCCACACAGAGACTTCCATACTCTTTGTGTCACTTGTTTAGGCCCAGACCACAGTGTCTCTAATTGTTGTTTTTGTGCTAGGTTTAATGCTGGAACAATTAGGCATAAGGCCGAATTCTTAGCTCATTTTTTTAAGACTAGAATCAGTTGAAGCATGGTAGTTGGTGTCTGCCAGTCATCCTGAAATTGAGCTGCACAAATGCAAAAAAGAGAAGAGACATAAGCCTAAGTCATTTGATGACAATCACCCCACCCCCCAGCTGACTCTCCTGCTAGACTGGTAGTTGTTAACGAAGGTGAGACACCTTCTCAGCCTCCTTTGACATTTAAAACAGTGACCCAGGCCTCTGTCCTGACCCATTTTGAGTCCAAAATGCCTTTGTTTCCTTCAGCCTCCACTTCTTATGTCTTCAGCTCATCAGTTGGGTCTGAGGTTGCCCTGCAGGCTACAGCTTCCGACAAGCACTCTCTGCCTGGTGACTCATCAAGGCCTAGGCCTACACTGGTGTATTTCCACCACAGAGAGGCAGGTTCCAGGGTGTTGGATGCACCTAGGCCTAAGGCCAAACCCACCCCCAAAGAAAGGCAGTGTGGCAAGGCCTTTGCCTAGGCCTGCAAGCTCCCAGTTTCAGGGACCCCAAAAGGGTTTGTTTAAGCTGGCTGAGGACTTAATTAACATTTTAAGGACCAGACAGACCACAGGGTAAGCTACCCCAGAGAAAAGGAAAAGGGATGCCTACTCCGATCTTGACACAGAATCCTTTCTATCTGAGGGGGATTCAGACATGGAGGAATCTGGCTTAGAGGACGGACCCTCTTACACATCCTTTGAAGATTCATATTCTGAGGAGAACTTTCCCTCTGCTTCACCTCCAGAGGATCAAACTTTTGGAGAGACTGTTCATGCAACGAGACAACATTTTCAGTGGGAAGCACAAGATTATGCCCAGGCTAAGAAGATAGTTAGGGAGTTCATGGACCTCCCTGAACACAAACCTTTAGCTATCCCCTCCCATTTTGGAAGTGGTAGAAGATGTTTTCCAGGATGCCTCCATGAATCTTGACTCACTTCCCCCTGCCCCGAGGAAACCAGACAGATTTTACAGGGTACAATACACCCATAAATATTTGTTTAAGAATCTTTCTGCTGACCCAGAAGTAGTTAATCCAGGGCCTAAAGGGGCTGGGTTCAGTGCCTCCAAGAATCCCCTGCCCATGGACATGGAGAGTCGAGTCCTGGACAGCTTTGGAAAAAAGGTCTACACCTCCACCACTTTGTCTATGAGGGCCCTCAACTGTCAAATCCATATGATCAAATATCAGCAAACCATCCTTGATCAACTCAAACAAAAAATGCCTACCATGGAGGATAAAAACTTTTCTAAGAAACTTTTGGACTTGTGTCACTCTGGTTTCCAGGTGGCAAAACACTCTCTGTATTGTGGCTATAATGCCATGGAGGCATCGTGCAGGGTAGCTGTCATGGGCTCAGTGATCAGGAGGCATGCCTGGCTTAGGGAGCAGTCTCTCCCTGATCAGGTGAAGGCTAACTTTTTGGATGCTCCTCTTGACAAAGACAAACGTTTTGGACCAAAAGCTGAAGCAGTCCTAAAAACAATGAAAGACACCGCAAAGTCCATGCAAACAGTTAAGACGTCCCTGCAAGTGCAACCACCTAGGTTCAGCAGGAGCTGTCCAGCTAAACACTGGTCCTTTCCTACCCAGCCTAGGAGTAAACAGAGATGACCTCAAAGGGACAGAACTTCCAGGCAACGGCATCAACAGCAAAGATCAAGGCAATGGACCTCTGAAACACCCAGGCAAGGGAGTTCTAGATCACAGCTCCCAGACAGAGAGCAATTATGACTCTCCCCTTCTGCTCCACCCTCCCACCACCACCACAAAACTAGGAGGAAGTCTGTCTCTTTTCCTCCAGAACTGGACACACATTACTTCAGATCAGTGGGTTCTGAACATTATTGCAAATACTTATAAACTCACTTTCAAAGAGCCTTTAATGCACTCAGATTTCCCAGATGTACCCCCAGATCACAAAACTCAGGCTCTCGAACATATTCAGATTGTTTTCACAGGAAGAGCTGGAGCCAGTACCAGAGGAGCAAAATGAAAAAGGTTTTTACTCAAGGTTATTCCTAGTTGCAAGAAAAGAAGGGTCTTCATGCCCTATTCTGGATCTGTCCAGCTTAAACCAGTTCCTCAGGATACCAAAGTTCAAGATGCTGACATTTCAAAAATTACTGCCCAGGATAACTCCTCAGGCCTTCATGATCATGTCACTATCAGTTTTCAGCACTGTCCTTTGGGTTGTCTACTGCTCCAAGGGTTTTCACAAAGTGCCTGGCACTGGTCATTGCTTACTGCAGAACCAAAGGGGTCCAGATTTATCCTTACCTGGACAACTGCCTAATACAAGCTGCAGAGATTCCAATGATCAACAAAGATCTGAAATTCACTCAGGACCTCCTGACTTCAATAGGGTTCACTTTAAACTACAACAATCCAGCTTGGTTCCATCTAGACAGTCTTCCTAGGGGCACTCCTGTACTCCTCCCTTCAGAGGGTCTTCCTCCCCCCGGACAAGATCACCTCAGCAGGAACCTGACAGACCCCCATGAATAGCATCTCCATTGGGTAGTATTCCTCACCATACCACAGCAATGGGGAGAGGGTCCCACAGGTGGACATATTTGCCAGCAAGGACAATGTTCACCTGAGGAAGTTTTGCACCAGGACAAGGCAGACATCTGCATGGAGGACGGATGCCTTCTTCCCTTGGATACACCTCTTCATTTATGCCATCCTTCTATTACCCTTGTTTCATCTAGTGTTTCTGAAGATCAGGGAGGAGGACCTAAAAGCCATACTGATAGCATTGGACTGGCCCAGGCTGCATGGGTTCCCTCTCCTCCTCAAGCTCACCAGTCAAAAGCCTTTGATGTTACCACAGAGGGACCTTCTCAACCAAAACAAGGGAAGGATTGTGCATCCCAACCTTCAGACTCTCAGATTCTCAGCCTGGTTTATTCCACAGTGCCATACTCCACCTCCAACATGAGTCAGCAGGTACAAAACATTTTAAATGAGTCTAGAAGGCCTAGCACCAGAAAATCTTACTCAGCCAAATGGAAAAATTCTCGGTTTGGAGCCAGATACACCACCTTCAGCCAAACACTGCTAGCATTACTAACATCCTGGAATACTTGGCCAGCCTAATGGAAAAAGACCTCTATTACTCCTCCATCAAGGTACATACCTCAGCCATCTCTGCCCCCATCCCTAGTCATCCTCCAATTTATTCTCACCTGTTGCTGAAACAAGTTCTTAGGGGAATTATTGACATTAGGCCCCCAGGAGGAAACCCACCCCTCTTCGGGACCTCAAATTTGTCCTAGAAAAGTTAACCTTGCCTCCCTTCAAGCCTGCGGCCAATACCACCGTAAAGATTCTTACCTAGAAAACAGCCCTTCTACTGGCCATCACTTCAGACAGGAGGGTCATAGAATTGCAGGCCCCAATGGCAGTGGAGCCTTTCATTATCTTCTGTAATGACAAGGTCTCCCTCCAAACTAATCCTTCCTTCATGCCTAAGGTGGTTACCAATGTGTCTCTAAATCAGGCCATTCATCTACCCACCTTCTTTTCCAACCCCCAAAACAGTGGGGAAAGACGATTGCACTCATTGGATGTACATAGGATGCTATGCTTCTACCTAGACAGAACAAAATCTTTGAGGAAAACAGACCAGCTGTTCATTACCTTTGCCCCTGGCTCAGAAGGAAAACCAACTTTTAAAGAGTCTGTTTCCAAGTGGATTTCCCATTGCTTCTCTTTCTGTTACAGCCACCATGGCAAAAAGCTCCCTGATTTGATCAGGTCACACTCCAGTAGGGCCACAGCTACTTCTGCAGCTTTCCTTAAATGGGTTTCCACTAAGAACATCCAGGAGGCAGCCACCTGGTCTTCTGTGCATACCTTCACTAGGCACTACCACCTGGCAACCTTTTCCAAGTCTAGAGCAGGTTTTGCATCTGCAGTCCTGCAGGGAATCCTTTCCTCATCTTAATCTCCTTCCACCTTCTAATGCTTTGGTAGTCAGGACTGCAACAGTGGAACACAAAGAACACAGTCCAGTTGTGTCCACTTACCATAAACGTAGATGTCCGAGTGTCTTCACTGTTAAGGTCTTTCCCTCCCGCCTACCCCCCTCAGCCTACTAGGTGGACTACAAGAATAAACAAGGACCCTAAACCTCCCTGCCCTGGTTTGGGTCCACACTTCTTTGGACCACCTAGGGTATACTTGGGGGCTCCTTTTTAGAGGGGGTCAAGAAAATACCAAAGTGATGATGCAGGTTGGCTGTCTTTCTACCTGAACATACTGACATTGGTAGGGCATCCACCAGCTTGGTAGTTGGGCCAGCCAAGGGCTTTCACGGCAGAAAATCCCAACAGTCAGGACTGCAACAGGGAATACCCTTGAACATCTTCAGTTATGGTAAATGTACACAACTGTACTTTCTGTTCATGGATTAAAGCTGTGGACTAGATGCCACTTCTTTGCCAGTGATTCAGTGTATTGCACCCTCCTCTGCCTCAGCTGTGGTATGGCTGCTGTATGTAATTCACAAGGTGATCACTTGCTATTCCATCTGTTTGCATAATTCATTTTTCTGCATAATGGCACACACAACAACAATTTCTTGACTGTATTGAGTGCCCATCCTATCATGTATAGGCAATATAAGCATCCCTTGAATAGACCAAACAACTGCTCCATTATGTTATGCATGTAGATATGTGCTGCCTTATAAGACATTTCCTACATGGCCTGGGAGTTACATTTGGAATTCACCAACATGGCTCTATGTCATATCTGACTTTGACTACAGAGTACAACAACATATAATATGTAGCTTGAACCTTGCTTGTATAGTATCTTTGTGTGCACCTACCAAGTAGATGATCATGTAGGCAATCCCTTTCAAGAACCTGCAAGAATGTAGGTTGGATATGTGCCATAGGTGAAATTCATACCCTCACATTACAGACTACCTGGCAGCTAAGGGTATGAAGGCCTTTCCTATTGCTCTACTGCACTCCCTCTAGAACAGAATGATCCTTGTTGGCAATATGCATGTACAGGGCTTCCAGGACCTCAGAGAGATGAACATTGCATAAAATTCTTGTACAATGTTCATTCTGTCCTCTGCAGTCATTGGGAACCAAATATGTTCCACCAATCCCACATGTCAAATTAATATTGAGGAACTAGTTCAGAATTAGTGTGGATGGTGCCTGTGATATCTCTAATGTGTTTCCAGTAAGTCGGTGAATGGTCCCTGTACATAATGATTAAAGATACACATACCTCAGTAGGCACTAGAATGGACATACCACACATCATCTTTGATTCCTTTTCTAAATGACAAATTTTGACACGGTCCCTTCTTGACCATATGGAATTGGTCAACAGTCTGATGCTCACCGAACAGGTGTATGTCATGCGCTGTATGATTGTACCTCCTCTGTTAGCACAGATGACCACTGTGGTCAACATTGCAGGCACTGCGGCACTGCTTCTGTTGGTGGAGTCACAAATACGTGCTGCTGAGCTATAGCTGCATTTAATACAAGTCTTGGTTCTCTCATGTTTGCCATGATTCTTGATCTAAAAACTGGTTATGTTAGGTGTGATGACACATTATGGCCATTTTACATATGTCTGAATTAGTCTGCTATTTTGAGTGTCCACATTTGGGTAGGATCCAGGGTTTGGAGGTTGTCTATGTCTTTATTTATGAGATCCGTAATGATACGTTCCATGGCCTTACAGATGAGGTCAGTCAGGCTTATGGGTCTGTAATTCCCCAGGTCTGTTGTTAGGCCACCTTTGTGGAGGGGAATAACTGTTGCTGTTCTCCATTCTGCAGGAACAAAGCCTGTGGTTAGACAGTGAATGAAAAGGGCAGAGCCTCCCTGTTAAATCTGGTGGATTTTTTCAAATATGTGACCAGGGCCATTGATGAAGGCAAATCTGTGCACACAGCATACCTCAGCTTGGAAAAGGCTTTCAACACAATCCCACATTACCAAAAACTTTGCAAACTGAATGTAAACCCCCTTTGTTGTAAGATGGGTTCACTACTGGCTCACAAACTGGACAAACACTGTCAAAGTGGGTGACTTCACATCAACCAGCAGACCTGTTACCAGCGTGGTGCCACAGGGTCAGTGCTGGGCCCCCTACTGTTTGGTATAGTCTTCTCAGAAGTTCAGGTCAAAACTAAAGGATTATGGCTGACCAAGTTTGCAGATGACTGCAAACTGGGTGCAATTATTTAATCCCCAAATTATGTCAGTATACTCCAGGAGGGTCTTATGCAGACCAACGACTGGTGTCTCAGTCACAGTCTCAAACTGAATGCAAAGAAATACATGATCATTCCCTTCATCACAAAAAATGACCCTTCACACTGTCAAATCAACAATAATACCCTAAGTACCCACAAAATGATAAGGGACCCGGGATCACAAGATGACTGCGATCTAAACTTCGACCTCCATGTGTCTACTGTCACCATTTGTCTACTGTAGTAAGGAAGCCTTTCTACGTAACACACTTTATTAGTAAAGGCATCACCTTGAGAGCGAAAGAGGTTGTAACCTCTCTATACTCAGCACTAATTCGGCCTGTAACTGAGTATAACGCCCCATTAGGCATGTACTGTGCAAAGCACTTTCAGCAACTGGAGAGACCTCAGAGGTTATTAACAAAGAAGATCAAGGGACTCCAGCACATGCCTTACACAGACCAACTAAAGTCCTTGTCGCTATACTCGGTATCGTATAGACTTCTTAGGGGAGATTCATGACTCCGTCCACAGAGCAATCTTAGACCCAAACTTAATGAACTTACTGCATATCTGTAAATCAAATGGGATTAGGGCTACCGGTTGCAGAGACCTAAATATGGCCTGCAACTTAAATAGGACATGCTGTAGGGACAGATTTATCTCCCAACAACTGCCGCTTCTTCGGAACAGGCAACCTATTCATGTGAAACAGAAAACCTCTATGACACTGTTCAAGATGAACCTGGACGAGTTGATGGGGCACCCTAATCTCTTACTGGGGATAGTGTCCACAACCCTCCTGGACATGAGCAGCTGTTACTAAATGAAATCATGGGTATTAACTAACATTTCTATGGTATTACATTGGGACAAAATGGCTAGGCTTGAAATAACCTTCAGGTCGACAGCCTAGGAATCTCTTATGATTTTATAAGAGCTGTTTAAGAAGTAACTGATGAAATTAATAGAAGATCTGGTGCATTAACTCTAGCATATCTGTTTTTAAAGCATAAACATTTCTTGTATATTTATACATTTCTTGAATATTTATTCAAAATGCTTTTACAATGGCTAAAACTCTGGTTGTATTTTCTTGAGTTGACAGACGTGCTTGTACAGTATCCGCATCTCATACTGTATACAGCTGCATAAACATTACTTCCAGTCATACAATTATGCATGTTCATTTTCTATGAAGTCCAGATACAGCACCTTGTGAATGAGATGAAATATTTGTATTTCTGCTGTCCTCTGGTGGAGCAAAATGTAATTACCAGTTTTTACTATTAAACATGGTTTTCTTAACTATTATTAGTTTGCTTTTTATTGGTGCTGGTGTTAAGAGGTGGTGTTTCATACAGTGCTCCACCTGACTGTGCTTTTAGTTTATTATGCCATTCAGACTGTAGCAGTAATCAAAGGTATTCTGTAAAGTGACTCTACTGTTTTTGTTTAGAAAAAAGACAGACCTTTGAACTTGCAAGAGAGCACAGTTCCAGTGTTCTGTTTTTATTGCTGAGACTTTGCTGTAACCGTGCATTCACAGTTGAACATTAATAAACATATAGATGATGCATCTGCTGTCAAGTACACCTGAAAATTGCATAAACATAAACATGTGCATGAAATGAATACACATAGCACTGCTCTTTTGTATTTTATTTGTTTACTTATTGCATTTGCTCAGCGGAAAATTTAACTATATAGGATGACCATTTCTAATGGAGATCTAGGGCGGAAAGTTCCACAGAAAGAAGAGAAGAGAAATAAAACAATGTAAATAAAGAATTACAAACGAATATTAGTGCAGTGACTGCATTTGTAAAAACAAATTTTTCAATCACATTATACAAAGAATCTGAGATTACACACTTGGTTTTCACTCAAGTTTTACAAATGTGAAAAGATCTAAGAAAACACATCGTAAAAAAGGGGTCACGAAATCCAGGTGTGACTTAAATCAAAGTCTGATCATCATAAAGAGCAGAGACCAGTTATTTCAGGCATGTATGTAGTTGTATAATATATAAATAAGTAGTAGTTGTCGTGGTGAAGACACACAAGACAGAGGGGAAATGAAGGAAAGAAAACATCGTTAAAAATGGAAAAAGAGTGTCAGCGAAGGTGAAAGCCAGTACCTGTCACATGAGAAGACAAAAAGGAGGCTAGAGGGAGTGAAAGACTGAGGAAGTAAATCGCTGCATTCGGTTACAGGTGTTCGATATGGATTAGCAGTGACGATGAGTGAGGTATGATAGCGGATGGGTTATCTATAAGGCATTTTGGTTGAGTACCGATGTTCATGCTTTTTTATTTTCACGAACGTGTACAAAATTGTAATATGTGATATTAGTGGAGCTTATTTCTCCAAGCCTCTTCTGCGGTGCTGCTGCCCAGTGTGAGAACCCTGCTTAAAATGCAAATCAATAAACCAATAAATATATTCTCAACACTACAAGTTCTACAGGGAGAACTTTTAGTTAATTATTATTAATGCACTGACATCACTTAATCATGTTTGTCTCATGCAAGTATTCCTTATATATTGAAACTAGAATTTCACATGAATACCCCATTTTATGGGTTAAGAACAGTTAGGAGTGGCTTTCTGTAATTATCAAAAACCTTCTTCCATATACTATCTGTTTAGATTTCTATACTTTTTAACTAGGCTAAAAGCTTTTCTGTCTGTCTGAGCATATTCATATTCTGTTTCATAGGTTCATAGGTATTTACTAGGCTAACGACCACAAGAACCTTTTTAAGCCTACCCATGCATCCCAGATCTCTGACAAGTCCACATACCTTTGATAAGTGTAAACAGGGTCTTGGAAAATAAACCATTTTCAGGATGTCTGTGTCCATTAGAGACATAGGTGCCTAACCAGGGATGAATTTCTTGTTCCCCATCCAATTGCCCAAGTTACACTTGAATTGGGTTAGAAAGGACCTCTGCTTCACATGAATGGGTAGCCTGTTCAAGAGAAGGGGTAATCTCTGGGCTACATACCTGTCTCCCTATAAGATCCTATTCATATCACAGGCAAGGTTTAAGTCTATATAATGGGCAGTTCTGGTAGTGCTTGCTTTGTGGATATGCAGGAGGTGCATCACAGTGAGGTCTGACAATTTCTTGTATGCCAGGCATAGATCTCCCCTCAACAGCCTGTAGGAGTCAAAATACAGGAATAGGGTCTTGAGGCTGTCTGCAGAGGACATGTTACTTATGCCTTATATTCTTTTAGTGGATCTATATTACAACAGCAAAGAGGCATTTAATCAAATGTCTCTTCGCCGACACATATAGAACGAAAGCACTAAAGCGTGAACACTCAGAACAGAGATTTCTTTCCCTGGGAAAGAAATCGCTTGGCCTTCCCTGTGTGTTTGCCCCTTTCCCCACTGTAGTGCGATCTTGGAGTTGGTATATTTAGTTAAGAAGGTGTGGGGGCACAGCCCCCCATGTTTGGGGGTGAGGGGGGGTGGAGCCCCCCACACTGTAATGTTTGAAAATGTGTGTGCTTGTGTGTTAGTACTACCGATTTCTTTCCCAAGGAAAGAAATCGGTAATTCACGCTTTAGTGCGTTCGCTCTATATGTGTTAGTGAAGAGGCGTTCAATTAAACACCTCTTTGCTGTTGTAATGTAGACCCCTTTTAGTGAGGAACCTCTGTAGACATTCCAGTTGTTCGATATGCATATGCCTGGCTAGTTACATACCAAAGGGGGCATTGTAGGTCTGATGAATGCCGGATGGAGTGGAGCAATGACTTCCATGGACCTAGATGCCATACGTTTATTCATGCACAACATCACTACTGTAGACATGTGATGGTCAAAGGCTAGATTTCTATGACTATGATAGTTACCAGGGGTGGATTACTTCTGGAAGAATACTGTTTGGCGTTTCTTACCATTTAGCTTTAGTCCATGGCTCTAATACCAGTTATTTGTCAGTGTCAGCTCTTGCTGGAGAACATTTGTGTTACTGGAGGATTTAATGACACCTCCTAATTTGGAATTATCTGCAAATGTAGTCAGCCAGAGGCCATTGACTTTGGTATTGATTTCAGAAAAGTAAATGCCAAAAAGGAGTGGTCCAAGGACTGATCCCTGGTGGACTCCACTTGTGAGTTGACTCTTTGTAGAGGTGGACTCCCCAGTTCTAACTTCCTAGGTCCTGTCTTTGAGCTCCAGGTGACATAAAAGTTTATACCTAACCTCTTAAGTTTATCAGCGCCCAAGCATTGTTAGTAGCCTTGTAGCAACTGTTTCATCAGCATCTTCCTACTGTTATCATGAGTTCATTTGATGGAACAGTTCCAGCTTCATAATAAGGAAGGTCGGAAGGTCACGTATCAACATAATAGGGAAAATGGATCAAACTAAAAAAGCACCTTTCTTCCTTTCCTGTTCAGATCTAGCATACTGCAAGTATATATACTGTATGCAGTATTGTACAAAGTTCCACACAAGTACAACGTATCCAGTTTTATTTCACGTGCACCTTGGCATGCAGTTTTTTTTTCCATTTACTTTGTGCAATGAGATGTAAAGGAGATACTCTAATCTTGATCTTTAAGGACAAGCATATGAACCACGTTAGTAATTGCACATGAGAACATCTATTAATAATTTGTCACAATTAAGCCAGGCACTCACAGAAAACTATCTGAGACACTGCAGTCAGAGAAATCTGTCAAATGGACTTAAAGCAGTATTCACTAGATAGATTACACTGTCACCAGAGCTCACTGAAGTCACCACAGAAACCGTAAATTCATGCCCCAGAAACATCAATAAATGGGATATTTGAGTGTTTTGTTTGGTTAAATTACGGGTTAGGGAGCTTGTCTTAGTACTCAAGGCATTTCATTCCCTAAACCTATAGTATAAGATAGTTCATTTATTACACATTAGCAGTATTTAGATACAAGGTCCACAATTTCATAGCACTAGTTCTTAGAAAACTCACACTAGCACTCGTACAGTTCAAAGTGAAATGTAAAAAGTGGACCACGTAGAGCTCCATAACTGTGTAACAGGAGGAGTCCTGGTCCTCAGTGTTTATGCAAATGAAAATAGCAAACAGAATAGGTCTTCTCCATGCATTTCAGTTTGTACTATAAGCAAAAACAATTCATTTGCAATGATGGAGCATATCTGATGCTGAGATATTGCATCATCACCTTTCCAAATGGAAGGTCATAATCAAATCACTAGTAATGCCAGCATTAACTGCAGTGTTTCCCACTAAGCATACACTAACATATACACAAATACCTTCCTCTGACTCCACAGCAGAGGACACCCATCAGCAGCAGTAGCAATTATAGATGCCCCACAAATACAGCCTCCCCACAGAATTAGTGATATTACAATGAGTTCTAGTCCATTTACAAGCAAAATGAGGTAAACAAAATTTATAAATCATGTCTACAATCTTCCAAACCAGCTCTAAAGGCATATTGGCAAGTCTGCAGCCACACTGGTGTACAGACACATCTCACCACCATACTCAAAAATATTTGTCCATGGCGTAACATTAGTGCAATTTTCTTTCATTAACCTCACTAATGCTTTTACTGAGCACAGTACATGGTATGTACATTATGCAGATTAAAATATGTAATATGAATCCTCATACAGACCCACACACACACACACACACACACACACACACACACACACACACACACACACACACTTATTTATATACATATATATATGGGTCTACTTCTAATTCTAAATTTCATAGTTTCAAAACTGAATTTCTAATGGCTGAGATCATACGGTCAAAGTTTTGAAACTTTAAACCATTTAAGGAGATCGCTGTACAGCGTGGAATGGTATATTTACCATTTTCCTTGTGGTAGTATGATCTCAGAGTTGATATATTTAATTAGCAGGGCATGTGGGGGTGCAGTGGGGGGGGGACATAAAAAAAAGCTTTTTTTTTTTATTTACATTTCAAAGTTTCAAAACTTTGATCTTATGGTCTCAATCGTAAGAAATTCGAAGTTTTGAAAGTTCGAAATTTATAACTAGACCCACATGTATATCGATATAGATATAGACAGATAGATATAGATATATATAGCTATCAAAAGAAAAAAACAAAGTGGAACCCTTTGGAAACCTCCCTGTCCTTAGACATATTTTAATGACAAGCTGCACAGCTATAATAAATTCTGGCTATATGGGGAACAAACAGGAGTAAAACCAACTCTAATGATGTCTGCAAGCCGTAGGTGAAATATTATTTCATAATTCTACTCGTTTTTTTTTTTTAATATGGTTAAGTGAACTGGTTTATCTCAGACTCCTTCCTGCCAGTTAAATTTCCATTAAAAGTCTAAATGTAATAATATAAGAGCAATTTAGAGTAGCCCATTCACTACTGTGCTTTAAAACAAATCTGAGTATCCAGGGAAAACACTCAAAAACATACATGCTTCATTCTATTGTCAGTAGTCGGAAGTTTGAATCCCAAACCCTTTAGGTCAGAGGCAGTGATTCCTACCTATGAGGTGTTTTGCTGATATCATTATTACAGTTATTTCTGCTTGAATTAGGTGGTGGACATTTCATGATCACTGGGAACAGGGATGTACTTTTTGTTAAACTTGATATTAAATCAGCTACAAAGAGTAAATTGCACAATTAGTCCTGTTTAAATTAGTAAAGTGAAATCTGAAGTCTTGTTTAAGTTTTGCTATCTAGAAGTTTCACTTAGATTTTTCACTGAGATGGTGGTTGTACTAAGTGCCTTACGTCAGATTGTGCCATCTTCAGATTTACACTTAAATAAAACCGTGAGAATCATTAGTACTGACTCATTATCCCTGCTTTGTGTTCAATTACAGTTTAGCGATGTTGAGATCATTATAACTCAGGGATCATGAGATTTGGTGCACTGATCTGAAACTCAGAGAGCAATTAGAAGGCAAGCAGTATGTATGGCTTGTTCAACTATCCCCTTTTACCTAGTATGTATATATATTTCACTGAAACGTACAAGATCGAACTCACTATCGCGAAAGTACAATTTATCGAAAATGCACTTTCGCAAAAAAAAAAAAACACGCCAAAAAACTAAAAAATGAAAACAGTACTCACGTTTATTTAGCAGGGCAAGCCCCCTGCACACCCCACACTCCCCACTTTAATGTTCTCCGTCTGAGATCACACTACAG
The DNA here is from genome assembly GCF_019279795.1 of Protopterus annectens. Classification (NCBI taxonomy): domain Eukaryota; kingdom Metazoa; phylum Chordata; order Ceratodontiformes; family Protopteridae; genus Protopterus; species Protopterus annectens. Next base: position 8,152,953 of record NC_056730.1, read on the forward strand.
TGGGGAAAAGGGAATATTCCATTATCTCCGCTGTACTGTGATCTAAGCAACAGTTTGCTTAGTTGAAAAATCAACAATACATGTTGATGAACAACTTAGTCTACATGCAAAGATGTTTGCAATCGGGAAATTCCCATACTTCAACTTATACGAGGGCATGAAACACTGTAAGGTGTTTTTAAAAGTCCTTATTGTTGAAGGAAAAGTTTGCATTACCTTCAGGTACAGAAAAAAATGTACAAAATCCTCTTCCTGATTTGTGTGCATTACAAACGCATGCTTTAATTGTCATGGCTGACAAATGGGATGTGTAAGTAGTGGTTTTGGGTTGCATGCATTACACACGCATGCTTTAATTGTCATGGCTGACAAATGGGATGTGTAAGTAGTGGTTTTGGGTTGCATGCATTACACACATATGCTTTAATTGTCATGGCTGACAAATGGGAAGTGTAAGTAGTGGTTTTGGGTTGCATGCATTACACACGCATGCTTTAATTGTCATGGCTGACAAATGGGATGTGTAAGTAGTGGTTTTGGGTTGCATGCATTACACACGCATGCTTTAATTGTCATGGCTGACAAATGGGATGTGTAAGTAGTGGTTTTGGGTTGCATGCATTACACACATATGCTTTAATTGTCATGGCTGACAAATGGGATGTGTAAGTAGTGGTTTTGGGTTGCATGCATTACACACGCATGCTTTTATTGTCATGGCTGACAAATGGAATGTGTAAGTAGTGGTTTTGAACTCCAGTTTCTAAAAGGGGTGTAAGAGCAAGTTTTACGTTGTGTCCCTATATTGTGTGGGTTACATTTCCCAAAAACGATTTATTATTATTACTAAAATGCATAGCAGAAGGGATGAATGCCTTCATAATGAGTTACTGTTTATTCCTACACTCCGCGTGTAACAGTCTTTTCTTTTTTAAGATGTCTCTGTCCCCAGAACTTTACACGCACGCAAAACATGAAGAGGATTTTTTAAGTTGATTTATCAAGTTTTGTTTGCTGCATAGTTGTTTTTGTGAAAGACGTGCAGGGTAGAGTGAAGATGTATAAATATTGCCATACACACATCCTTCTTCACATAACTGAGAGGGAGTAGTCCCCAGTACTGCATTGCTCACTCTCTCTGCCTGGGAGAGCATGTTCCCTGGGGATGCAAATTTGACCGTTATTCCTCTTGGCAAGTCCTAAACCAGCTGACAGAATAATAGCTGACACTAGCCTTTCCCACACTAACATTGCTAGTTTCAGAAAACCATTGCAGAGTGTGTCGGGGCCCAAATCTGGTTGCGATAATACTTAAGTACCCTGTTTGCTTAGTTACCTTTCAGCGAAAGTGCATTTTCGACAAAATGCACTTTAGCAAAAGTGAGTTCAATCATGTAGGTTTTGATGAAACGTACTTTTGATCATAAGACCAGGACCCATATATATATATATATATATATATATATATATATATATATATATATATATATATATAGATAGATATAGGTCTACTTCATATGGTCGACATTTCATAAAGTCGAAGACCATATGGCCGAGACCATATCATTGGCTTTTGAAATGTCAACCATGTAAAAAAAAAAAAAAAAAACACAGCATTCACTTACCATCACATTGCTAGCAGGGGGCAAGCACCCCCCCACACACACCCAGAACTTAAATATACCAACTCCGAGATTGCACTACAGTGCAGAAGATGGAAATCTTTCCATTCCTCACTGTACGGAGATGCGCATTCCGCATGGTCGACATCTCAGAAGTTGATCATATGGTCTTCGACTTTATGAAATGACCATGTGAAGGGAACCCATATGTATGTATATATATATATATATATATATATATATATATATATATATATATATATATATATATATATATATATATATATATATATACATATATATATATATATATATATATATATATATATATATATATATATATATATCATACAGCTCAGGGATGTGAGGGGTTGCTTTAATATTATTTGGGGGTACACTGGTTCTTGCAATCCTTACCCCCACAAAACACGTGTTTGCATGTTTTATGATTTTGGAATTATTGCTATTTTTCTTATTTGTGACCTCCGAAAACTTTAGACATTTTGGAGACAATTCCAAAAAGGGAATAACTGCCAGCGCAACTCACAGTTGTGATTTCCTATGCAGGAGCTCTGATCTGTGGCATGTTGGATTTCAGGCTCATGACGCTCGAGAATTCAGTCTTCATCCACCCGTAGGTCACCCATTTATAAATGTGATTAAGACTGGAAAAAATCAAAAGCAAAACACCAACTGTCTAGCAATATTATCTCCTTTACTCTGTAACGAATTTATAAAAACACTGCTCACAAGCTGGTTTAACACACGTCACAGTGCCAGCTGCACCAACGGAAGAGTGTCATTAACCTAAACCCATTTTACTGAACAATCTGCAAAGGAATGGATCTCCCTGAAGAGGAGTTCATCCTTAATATTGCTTGCAGCTGCATTCATTCAATTATTTGAGGTGTACCATATAAAAGAAAGGATGGAAGAGAAGTTCTGGATGAATAAGTTGCAAGATGATGAAGGGAACAGAGAAAAATAAAATGGACAAAGTAATGAGGTGATGGCGTGACTGACAAACAAAAAAGAAGGAGATTTGAATCCAAAGGCAGAAGTCATTTTTCAGTGAGAGGGTAGTAAAGACTAAGCATTCTTTATTGTCAAAAAACAGGGTGGTGAAATGTCTTAAGAGGGCTTGGGGAAATTGTTGGAGGAGTAAGGGGAAAGGACATGGACACTTGACTTAGCTAGTTTCATTGTGTAATAAATTGGAAGGATTTGCAATCATTTGCATCAGTAATTTCTTCCTATGGAACACACATTAGATCATTTTTATAGTTTCATGTGTCAGACATCAGAAACTAGGAGTTAAAAATATTAAGAAAGTGGTCGTGAAGTTAAATGGGAGAACTTATTCTGATGAATGAATACAAATTGAAACTTTCTTTATAGAAAATAATTCTACTTTTTGCAGCCAAAATTTTTTAATCAAGTCCAGCCATAACGAAGGGATAAATGCCTTTGCTGAGTAATATATTTTTCAGTACTATATAAAATATATTTGGTACAAGACTGTATTCATTGCTTTTTCTTTTTCTTAATCGCATGTTTGTAGAACCAAATAATCTCCACAAATCAAGAAAAAAATCTTTGTTTGGTTTTACATTTCTCATCCTTTCATTATTATTTAGTACTTTACTTGATTTCTTTTCTGTTTTCCATGAAATTAGAAACTCTTGGTTTGGACTGCATGCTGTTGTACAGTTAAAATGGCTATAAATGGCTATGTAGCCATTACAGGGTTAACAGGGCATGCTTGTTTTCCGGCTACTGAAAAGCTTTTTTTAAGACGATAGCTGTGAGTGTTTTCACTCAGATGTAGAATGATATTCTGCAAAAAGCATTTTCAATTACCTTTGTAAACAGAACCAACAAGAGTCTTGCAGTAACACAAAGAAAATAGAAAGAAATCCTCAGAGGATGAAAAGTTGATTTTTCCTCTATTTCTATAGCTTCTGTTTACTGCTGACCAGGGCAATTCATTTTGTTTCATTGTAACATCACTAATAAAAATAAGGAATTGCCTACAGTTCTACAACATCGCTAGTTTGCATATGAAATTTGAATCTGTCCTACTTAACACAATCATGCATATGTTACTGCATTCTAACCCTGTCATCTGTATATTAAATACCATAGAAGGAGAATTGTTTCACAGCCTTTTACATTTAATTTAAGAAACAACTGTCTGGCAAATCTGTTTTTGTGTCCTATATTTGCTGACTAGAATAGCCTGACTAGTCACAGGCCATTTTTTTTTAAATTATGTATCCTACATTTGACGTCCAGAATAGTCTAAGTTGGTAGGCCGCATTTTTCTACATTTTTATTATTTATCCTACATTTGATGTTCAGGATAGTCTGAGTTGCAACAGATTGTTCTGTTTTATTTATTTATTTATTTATTTTTTATTTTTTATTTATCCTACATTTGATGTCTAGGATAGTATAACTTGGTGCAGCCCATTATATTTTTATTTATCTTACATTTCCTGTCCAGGACAATCTGACTTGACACAGTTCATTTTCACTGGGGCCTGAGTAGAAAAGCTCCATTAAATTGTACAGAACAGTTAGCTTAAATGGGTAAAAGGTCACACTATGAACAAAGTGACCTGACTTTAACTGAAGGCCCACAGCCCTGATTACTACTAGAGCTTTTGTAGGAGGATGAGAACATTGAGCTTGGGGGTAAGGGAGTAGAATAAGCTGCAAATTTATATATTTCTATCAGAGGAGAGGTGGCAGATGCAGATATATCCTGGGGGACATGTGTTCAGCTTCCCAAGGCATGGTATGGTGACAGCATTCACAGTTGGCGCACAGGAGTTTGCACAGCCATGGGAAGATGCTGGGGCTCTTGCAGTGATGCAGGCCTTGTGTTCTCCATGCCCAAGGCAGCATGTGTGATGAATCCTGCAGCCATGAGAAACAAATCTGTCGGCTGAATTAAGGAAGCACTGATAGCCAGTAGACCATAGGGAAGAAACAAAGCAGAGAAAAAAATATCCTTTGGGAAGTTTCATATATCTAGCATTTTATTTTCATATACACATAATATATACACATTTATAAATAGACATTATATGTATGAATAACTTTAAATGTATAATGAATAATAATGTACAACTTTGCATGCAGGGACAAGTATCAACAAAAGTTACTTATATAGTTAGTAAATAGTAAAGAGTTGAAAATAACATATAAAACAGGACACACACACACGCATATATATATATGTATATATATATATATATATATATATATATATATATATATATATATATATATAATCAGCCTTATAAGACTGTACTGCTGGCTACTGAGACTTGTCTGCATATATCAACTGGACATAAGCTGATTTAAGTATATTTTTGGCACTTATTTAAGATTTGAGTGAGTAAATATTGTGTGTCTTGGATTCAGTAAATATTGTGTGGGTCTCTGAATCTCTGCAGTTAGCCATCTGAGCTCACTGAAAGTTGTTAGACTGCTTTGAAATTCCTTTGTTAGTGTTAATTAGCTTGGGTGGTTTCTGCTATCATTAAAATCTGTGTTGGATACATTTCTAGTAATCATTTTAAATCGAGTTGCTGGCTACTGAGACTTGTCTGCATATATCAACTGGACATAAGCTGATTTAAGTATATTTTCTGTACTTATTTAAGATTTGAGTGAGTAAATATTGTGTGTCTTGGATTCAGAAAATATTGTGTGTGTCTCTGAATCTCTGCAGTTAGCCATCTGAGCTCACTGAAAGTTGTTAGACTGCTTTGCAATTCCTTTGTTAGTGTAAATTAGCTTGAGGGTTTCTGCTAACATTAAAATCTGTGTTGGTTACATTTCTAGTAATCATTTTAAATCGAGTTGCTGGCTACTGAGACTTGTCTGCATATATCAACTGGACATAAGCTGATTTAAGTATATTTTCTGCACTTATTTAAGATTTGAGTGAGTAAATATTGTGTGTCTTGGATTCAGTAAATGTTGTTTGTGTCTCTGAATCTCTGCAGTTAGCCATCTGAGCTCACTGAAAGTTGTTAGACTGCTTTGAAATTCCTTTGTTAGTGTTAATTAGCTTGGGGGTTTCTGCTAACATTAAAATCTGTGTTGGTTACATTTCTAGTAATCATTTTAAATCGAGTTGCTGGCTACTGAGACTTGTCTGCATATATCAACTGGACATAAGCTGATTTAAGTATATTTTCTGCACTTATTTAAGATTTGAGTGAGTAAATATTGTGTGTCTTGGATTCAGTAAATATTGTGTGTGTCTCTGAATCTCTGCAGTTAGCCATCTGAGCTCACGAAAGTTGTTAGACTGCTTTGAAATTCCTTTGTTAGTGTTAATTAGCTTGGGGGTTTCTGCTAACATTAAAATCTGTGTTGGTTACATTTCTAGTAATCATTTTAAATCGAGTTGCTGGCTACTGAGACTTGTCTGCATATATCAAATGGACATAAGCTGATTTAAGTATATTTTCTGCACTTATTTAAGATTTGAGTGAGTAAATATTGTGTGTCTTGGATTCAGTAAATATTGTGTGTGTCTCTGAATCTCTGCAGTTAGCCATCTGAGCTCACTGAAAGTTGTTAGACTGCTTTGAAATTCCTTTGTTAGTGTTAATTGGCTTGGGGGTTTCTGCTAACATTAAAATCTGTGTTGGTTACATTTCTAGTAATCATTTTAAATCGAGTTGCTGGCTACTGAGACTTGTCTGCATATATCAACTGGACATAAGCTGATTTAAGTATATTTTCTGCACTTAGTTAAGATTTGAGTGAGTAAATATTGTGTGTCTTGGATTCAGTAAATATTGTGTGTGTCTCTGAATCTCTGCAGTTAGCCATCTGAGCTCACTGAAAGTTGTTAGACTGCTTTGAAATTCCTTTGTTAGTGTTAATTAGCTTGGGGGTTTCTGCTAACATTAAAATCTGTGTTGGTTACATTTCTAGTAATCATTTTAAATCGAGTTGCTGGCTACTGAGACTTGTCTGCATATATCAACTGGACATAAGCTGATTTAAGTATATTTTCTGCACTTATTTAAGATTTGAGTGAGTAAATATTGTGTGTCTTGGATTCAGTAAATATTGTGTGTGTCTCTGAATCTCTGCAGTTAGCCATCTGAGCTCACCGAAAGTTGTTAGACTGCTTTGAAATTCCTTTGTTAGTGTTAATTAGCTTGGGGGTTTCTGCTAACATTAAAATCTGTGTTGGTTACATTTCTAGTAATCATTTTAAATCGAGTTGCTGGCTACTGAGACTTGTCTGCATATATCAAATGGACATAAGCTGATTTAAGTATATTTTCTGCACTTATTTAAGATTTGAGTGAGTAAATATTGTGTGTCTTGGATTCAGTAAATATTGTGTGTGTCTCTGAATCTCTGCAGTTAGCCATCTGAGCTCACTGAAAGTTGTTAGACTGCTTTGAAATTCCTTTGTTAGTGTTAATTGGCTTGGGGGTTTCTGCTAACATTAAAATCTGTGTTGGTTACATTTCTAGTAATCATTTTAAATCGAGTTGCTGGCTACTGAGACTTGTCTGCATATATCAACTGGACATAAGCTGATTTAAGTATATTTTCTGCACTTATTTAAGATTTGAGTGAGTAAATATTGTGTGTCTTGGATTCAGTAAATATTGTGTGTGTCTCTGAATCTCTGCAGTTAGCCATCTGAGCTCACTGAAAGTTGTTAGACTGCTTTGAAATTCCTTTGTTAGTGTTAATTAGCTTGGGGTTTCTGCTAACATTAAAATCTGTGTTGGTTACATTTCTAGTAATCATTTTAAATCGAGTTGCTGGCTACTGAGACTTGTCTGCATATATCAACTGGACATAAGCTGATTTAAGTATATTTTCTGCACTTATTTAAGATTTGAGTGAGTAAATATTGTGTGTCTTGGATTCAGTAAATATTGTGTGTGTCTCTGAATCTCTGCAGTTAGCCATCTGAGCTCACTGAAAGTTGTTAGACTGCTTTGAAATTCCTTTGTTAGTGTTAATTGGCTTGGGGGTTTCTGCTAACATTAAAATCTGTGTTGGTTACATTTCTAGTAATCATTTTAAATCGAGTTGCTGGCTACTGAGACTTGTCTGCATATATCAACTGGACATAAGCTGATTTAAGTATATTTTCTGCACTTATTTAAGATTTGAGTGAGTAAATATTGTGTGTTTTGGATTCAGTAAATATTGTGTGTATCTCTGAATCTCTGCAGTAGTTCCCCACCCACCCTCCCTGTTTGCTGTTGTGGTGTTAATCCCTGCTGTAAATCTCTTTTTACACACTCCTCCTGGACCCATCTCATTCGCTCACTCAACTGAGTACAGTGAGATCATATTTTGATTTTGGATACTCTTACCAGTCCCATCTCCTCTGCAGTGTACAGAGAGAGCACTTGGGAAGGGCATTCCCCTATAGTATCTTAATCTGCTCTGTTTCCTCCATCTCAAAAAAAAAAAATAAAATTTTTTTGCACTTTAACTGCCTTACTGTATTTGTGTTTCTTCCTACTTTATTACCTTATTTTGCTTTTGCCTCTTTTAAAAGTACTCAATCAAATTTATTCTGCTTCCTTTATTACTGCTTGGTAGTAGCCTGATTAAATTGTAATGGTTATTCTAAGGCCCTTGGTTTAAGCACTTGGGCTTCAAACCAGTTGTTTTACATTAAGAAGGTTTGTGGTCTGCACTGTTGTGGCAGGACAGGTAGCTGTACATCCTTCTAAGTTGGGAACTGCTGATTGAAGGCTCAGTGTCTGTTATTCTAAAAGTGTATTAGTTCTAGGTTAAGGACTTGGGCTTCAGGCCAGTTATTTTACATTAAGAAGGTTTGTGGTCTGCACTCTTGTGGGAGGAGAGGCTAGATTCTGCCCTTCTGAGCTGGGAATTTCTGGTTAAAGGCTTATTGCGCATGCTTACTTGAACTGTTTCTTTCTGAAATCGGTACGCCTTGTTTGCTGTAGCATAGACTAGATTCAGGCTGGCTCGATCTAGCTTTGTTTGTATGAATTGTGCACCTACCCAGGCCGTCTTTTTTGGAGAAGGTTTCTCTGTACCCTAGTGGCAGGACTGTGCAGTTAGAACTTGTCTGATTGAAGACTGCTGGAACAGAGCTCAGTTTTAAGCTTTTTAACTGGTCAATTGGGTAAAGTGTTGTTTTGATTGTATCTGCTCTATTTTCTGGGGAGAAAAAAAAAAAAATATATATATATATATATATATATATATATATATATATATATATATATATATATATATATATATATATACACTTCTGTCTCGCCTTTCTGAACTAGTATAGTCCAGTTTTCATGTTATTGCTGAATCCAGGGTTGTGTTACAAGTTTCTGTGTTGCCATACCTTACTTGGATAGAAGGAAGTTTCTCTGTTCACCTGTGAGAGAGGGGAGCTTTGAGCAGGCTATCTGTCCCTGGAAGAGTGGTTTCAGCCGAGAAGTTGGTAGTTTATTGGCCTTTTTGGGCTAATTTTGATTGTATCTGCTCTATTTTCTGAAAAAAAATGATATACTTGTTTCCCACCTTTCTGAACTAGTATAGTCCAGTTTTCAGGTTATTGCTGAATCCAGGGCTGTGTTACAAGTTTCTGTGTTGCCATTACCTTACTTGGATAGAAGGAAGTTTCTCTGTTCATCTGTGAGAGAGGGGAGCTTTGTGCAGCCTATCTGTCCCTGGAGGAGTGGTTTCAGCCCAGAAGTTAGTAGTTTATTGGCCATTTTGGGATAATTTCTATCTCTTTCACTTCCCTGCTATAGAAACCTCATTTGCACAATTTTTACGCTTGTATTCCACTCAGCAAGTGCCTTCCAGGTGTTCTGCAGGGTCTACAGCAGCAGAGAGAGAAAAGAGTGACTTTGGAGTGATTAAGTATCAGTTTTCTGCTTTTCTTGCTGTCTTAACTAATTCTGCCTAAAACGCCAGGTTTTTTTTTCTTAGCGAATCTGTGATTTAAAAAGTTTGTTATTGTATACAACACCGCACAGCTCCTCGTGGTGTCCTGCAGAGTGATACAGGCAACTGGTAGGCTACACACTCAAGTGCGCTAGCCGAATTAAAGCATTTACTGTGTTTCTGTACCTAATTTCTGCTACTTAAAAAATAAATAAATAAATAAATAAAAATATCCTTGTTTCCCGCCTTTACTGAACTAAAATAGTCCAGTCTTCAGGTATTGCTGATCTGTGGGCTGTGTCATAGTTCCTGTGTTGCCCATATCCTTATTTGGATCGGAGGAATCTTCTTTGTTCACCAGTGAGAGTGGGGAGCTCTGAGCAGCCTATCTGTCACTTGAGGAGTGGTTCCAGCCCAGAAACTTGTAGCTTATTGGCCGTTTTGGGCCATTTCTTATCTCTTTCTAACCCCCTGCTTTAAAGCCAACTTTAGCACGCTTTGGCGCTTGTAATTTAAAGTTTGTCCTGTTTGTTGCATTTACCTGTTGAGTCTACACACTCAAGTGCGCTAGCCTGTGTTACATATTTATTGCATTTTCCTGCTGTTTGTTGCAAAAAAAGAAAGAAAAAAAAAAATTATCCTTGTTTCCCGTCTTTCCTGACCTAGAGTAGTCCAAATACAGGCTTTGCTGTATTCTGGACTTTTGGAAAGTTCCTGTGTTGCCCATTTCCTTTCTTGGATAAAGGGAGGCTTCTTTGTTCACCAGTGGCAGTGGGGAGCTTAGAGCAGCCTATCTATCCCTGGAGGAGTGTTCCCAGCACAAGAATCTGGTAGTCTATTAGCCGTTTTGGGCCAATTTCTAGCTCTTTCAAGTCCCCCTGTATAAAACCCGCTTTGGCCCGTTTTTGCGCTTGTTACTACTCAGCCAAGCTCCTCGTGGTCATGCAGAGTGGTGCTAGCAGCAGAGAGGCTGAAAGAGCAACTGCTAACCTGATAAAAGTGTTTTTTTTTTGCTGCTACTACCTGGGCGACTGTCCGATCTAGCTAAACTGCAAGTATTTCTGCTTCTTGAACTGTTTTAAACTGTTTAAAGTTGTTTTTGCACCTGCACTTTTAAAGTTTGCCCTGTTTGTTGCATTTACCTGTTGAGGCTACACACTCAAGTGTGCTAGCCTGTGTTACATATTTATTGCATTTTCCTGCTGTTTGTTGCAAAAAAAAAAAAAAATTATCCTTGTTTCCCGTCTTTCCTGACCTAGAGTAGTCGAAATACAGGCTTTGCTGTATTCTGGACTTTTGGAAAGTTCCTCTGTTACCCATTTCCTTTCTTGGATAAAGGGAGGCTTCTTTGTTCACCAGTGGTAGTAGGGAGCTTAGAGCGGTCTATCTATCCCTGGAGGAGTGTTCCCAGCACAAGAATCTGGTAGTCTATTGGCCGTTTTGGGCCAATTTCTAGCTCTTTCAAGTCCCCCCTGTATAAAACCCGCTTTAGCGTGGCTTTGCGCGATTGGCAATGCCACTTAATTGGGTTTAAACCACTCTCGGCTCCACAAAGTCTGCTCTTCACTTTTTCCCTTAGAACTGATCTAGTTCTCATAATAAATACCCTATTTCTACTCGAAAGCCTGGCACTTGCTCACTAAAGCAATTATATAAGTTAGCACTAAAAAATTAAAAGCACTACACCCTCACAAACTCCCCTTGTTCCCCATTGGCCCTTTTTTCAATTATAAAGGAATTCCCAATACTATTCTAGCATGTCCAAAGGTCAGTTGTCAATCTCCTCTCCGGTCCAGCTGGTGAATCTGGGAATCTTGAGGCAATGTTACAACTGCCTCATGTACACAGACAACCCTCTCCTCCTCCCAACAAATTCCAACACATGTGAGAGATGCAACCATATAGCCAAACTGGAGGCTAAGCTCTCTCAACTCAGTACTGGCGTAACCAGTCAGGAGGAGAAGGAAACCACACTCACTACAATTCCAGTCTCACATAGACCTACCACGACAGCAAACCAAACACATAAACACACAAAAACATACTTGGAGGCTCTAAATAAAAATCTGCCTAAGCAACAGAGACCTCCAAAGCAGACACCCAAGCAACCACTACCCCAAAACAAAACACGTGCAACACATAGCTCACAAAGCCAGTGTGCCAAACAGTCACAGCCCTTAAGGCTAAACAACACACCTGATACACTTGTAATAGGTGACTCTATCGTCAGGCACACTGACGTCCCGCTCACCAGGCTGAACAAGGAGAAGGTCACGGTGAGCTGCCTGTCGGGCACTAGGATCCGCCACATAACACAAGCACTCAGGTCACTCCAAGGCAAGTACAAATATGACTCAGTCATTGTCCATGCTGGTGTGAATGACCTGAGACGTACCTCCCTGGACTACATGAAAAGAGACATAGAGGAGCTCTCTGAGCATGTAGCCCAGGCCAGTATGACCCTGACCTTAAGTAGCATCTTACCCTCACCAAGAATGATGCCACAATATGAAGACAAGATGATTAATTTCAACAATTGGCTTAAGTATTTGTGTCCCTCAAAGGGGATCCAATGCCTGTCAGCCTGGGATGACATGCTCGACAAGCCACGATGCTTCGCTAGGGACGGCTTGCACCTGTCACCTCCTGGGCTTTCGGATATTGGCAAAGGCTCTTGCCACCCCCATAGTGCCTTTTTTAGGCAAGGCTCAAATGACAAACTCACCTCCATAGGTATCACAAGGGATAAGAAACTAAGAGTAATGCTACTTAATGCCAGAAGTCTAAACCTCAAGATGCATGCACTCAAAACTCTCCTTAGCATGGAGAACATCGATATCTGTGCAGTAACAGAAACCTGGTTCAAGGCTCCCAAGAGCACCCCAGCACTACCAGGTTATACCTCATACCACGTTTTCCAGCCCCAAAACTTGGACAGAACAACAAAAGGAGGGGGAGTATCAATATTCGTCAAAGATACCCACACCTCCAGGTTGGTGGCACAGCACGAAGCATCAGAGTCTATCCATGTGCAATTAACAGTGGGTAAAACTGCCTTCCAGTTTATAGTCTGCTACAGACCACCCTCCCAAACCTAGGAACCCCACTTGGCCTTCCTGAGAACACTGGAAAATATGAAGGTCTCTCCAAACACCATTATATTGGGCGACTTCAACTACCCTAACATAGACTGGGAGCATTACTCTAGCTCCAACACCCTAGCCCAAAGGTTCCTAGAATTTATAAACTCAAATGCTATGGAACAGCTTGTTACCACTCCCACAAGAGGGGAAAACATACTGGACCTGATCATCACCAACATGGGGACTCTATGCTCCAGACCAGAAGTGTATCCCTCACTGGTAAGATCAGACCATAAACTAATCTTACTAGATATTCACATCCCGACCGCAGCCCCTGCCCAGAAAACCACAGTGAAAAACTTCTCTAAAGCAAATTTCACACTCCTCAAAACCGAGGTGGAATCCTTCAAAGCCCCCGGGCCTGTGGAAAATACGTCCCAGACAGCAGAATCCTTTATAAACACATTCTATGAACACCTTCAGGAATGCATGGATCATGCAATCCCAAACAAAACCAAGACCCAATCCTCCAAAGGCAGGCGTCCTGTCTGGTGGACCCCAGCCATAAACAAACTATACAATAGAAGGAGGAAGCTACTACATGATAGAGCAAAATCCCAAAAAGGGAAGGCATCTCTGATCAGTATTAGCAAAAAACTATGGGCACTCATAAAGTCGTCTAAGGCCAGCTTTGAGAGAAAAATTGCACAGGACACTAAGGATAATCACAAGGCTTTCTTTAGTTATGTTAGAAACTTGGGTGGGAATTCCCAGATATGCTCAGAATTAGTCCAAAATGACAAAAAATACACAGAACCCACAGACATTGCCAACATCTTAGCTGACAGGTTCAGCGCAAACTCCCCTCCCCACCAAAAGGGCAAATATCTATCCCAGCAGAGTGCTGCCCCCCTGACATCTCAGATGCTCAGGTAAGAGCCGCCCTCTCCAAAGCAAAAAACACAGCATCAATGGGACCAGACGGTGTCCCGGGCTGCGTCCTACATGAACTCCAAGAAGAACTAAACCCAATCATAAAACTACTGTTCAATCTCAGCCTTACTACAGGATATATACCCAAAGAGTGGCATACAGCAACAGTGGTCCCTCTCCACAAAGGTGGTGCCTCAACGGATCCTGGAAACTATTGCCCCATAAGCCTGACTAGCTTGGTCTGCAAAGCTATGGAAAGGATCACCATGGACCTCATAAATAAAGATATTGGGGACCTACAGACACTGGATCCTACCCAGTTCGGCTTTGTTAAGGGCAGATCCTGCCTCTTAAACCTGATTGATTTCTTTGAAACAGTCACCAAGGCCATTGACAAGGGGAAGGTGGTCCACACAGCCTACCTGGACCTCGCAAAAGCCTTCGATACAATACCCCACTCGGGCATTATAGATAAGCTCACCAGCTTAAATATAAACCCCTATGTCACTAGATAGGTTGCAAACTGGCTCAAGGACAGAACCCACATGGTTAGAATTGCTGGAGCCATGTCAGACTCCAAACCAGTTACACGTGGCGTCCCACAAGGCTCAGTCCTGGGACCTCTCTTGTTCGGTATATATTTCTCAGAGGTACAGGCCAACACGGAAGGACTGTGGCTGACCAAGTTCGCACATGACTGCAAACTGGGTGCCATAATCGACTCTCCAGCCGACACAAGCATCCTCCAAAAGGGTCTCATAGAAACAGACAACTGGTGCCAGAGCCATGGCCTCAAGCTAAACACCAAAAAGTGTATAGTCATCCCCTTCAGCAAAAACAAAGTGCCCACAAATTACCACATAGATGGTAATCCATTAAGTACGGAAGAAGTAATTAGGGACCTGGGGACCCAAGTTGATAGTAATCTCTCATTCGACAACCACGTGGGCAAAGTGGTTAGAAAATCATTTTATATAGCCCACCTAATCATGAAGGGATTCACATCTAGATCAGGGGAGGTCATCATGCCTCTTTACTCATCCTTCATCAGGCCCATAATTGAGTACAATGCCCCTTTTGGGATGTACCTTACCAGACACCTGTAGCAACTGGAAAGACCCCAAAAGTACCTCACCAAGAGGATCAAAGGGCTCAAGACAGATGCCATATGCTGCCCGGTTAAAGAAACTCCAGCTCTACTCAGTGGCATACGGCCTGCTCAGAGGCGATCTGTGCCTGACATATAAAGCCATGTCCAACCCGGAATTAATGGACATGCTGCACCTCAGAAAATCCAAATCCCATCGAGCTACACGCTCGAGAGACTTGAACCTCAGCACTGAAATAAATAGGACATGCTGGAGGGACAGATTCATAACCCAGAGGCTCCCTTCACTCTGGAATAAAATCCCAGTCCAGGTTAGGCAGAGTCCCTCATTGACTCTCTTCAAGAGGAATCTTGATGAGTGGATGGGAGATCGTAGATTTACTCCGGGTATCACTTCTGTGTCACTGTTAGACAGATGCACAGTATACTAACCTCGAAAAAGGGCATAGCAAAATTCATTTTAAAATGGGTGGCCTAGTATGAACCTATGAACCTATGAACCTATGAA
Source organism: Protopterus annectens (assembly GCF_019279795.1). Taxonomy (NCBI): domain Eukaryota; kingdom Metazoa; phylum Chordata; order Ceratodontiformes; family Protopteridae; genus Protopterus; species Protopterus annectens. The sequence continues at coordinate 8,168,133 of NC_056730.1, forward strand.
ATACAAATTATATGCACTCGGGAAGAAGTGAGGTACAAGTGAGATCTAGGGCTTTGGGGATTATATTCATTGAAAGGAGAAGATACTGACTTACTTGTGGAGAAGCCAGGAGCAGTAGGGGAAGGAGAACAACACAAACTGTCTGTTAATGGATTAGTAGAACAGAACTTTTAGACCATTTGATGTGTCTAGATGTGATTACTCCTGGTTAGGAAGAAGCCTGCTGCACACTTTACATCTTCTCTTCAAATCTCTCCTGAGTTTGCCCTCTGTGTTTTATTTCTGTCTTGTTTCACACTACCACCTTGGCATAGGTATCTTTGTAGAACTTATGTATATGCTGCATAACATGTTAGTTGTGCCTGTTGCTGAAAATCTAGGTGCACTTCTGCTGTGTCTCGTGTTGGTGCTGGCAACATTTGCTCATATACAAACTATTACATAGGATAAATTCTCCTTTTGTACAGTCTCTGATATTTACTTGTGTCATTTTCCTGCACACACAGGACACATGCAGACATTCCTCATCATACTCCTGCAATTCTTTTAATCAATAATCATCAGTTGCCAAAATCAGGCTTCTGTAGTAAATGCAACTATTCACAATATTTGCCCATATGAACAATATGAATCAAAAAATAAAAATGCCGGAACATGGAGAAATTGTGCCTCCTTAACCTTAACCTTATAGCTAAACACAACTATAAACAGCAAGAGACTGCACAGCACAGCTAGAAGCAATCATCAATAAATCTGGTGTTTTTGTGGATCTATATTGAATTAGTGAATGCTTAGAAAAGCGAAAGCTAATTCATCAACCTCTTTTAAGTGAAAGTTTACAATCTTGAACACCCGGAATAGCGATTTTTTCCACAGGGCAAAAAATCGCTGGGCTGGTTTTGGGAGTTTGCCATTTCTTCCACTGTGGTGCAATCTCAGAGTTGGTATATTTAAATAGCGGGTGTGGGGGCGAAGCTTCCCACATTATATAATGTTTTAAGTTTCTTTTTTTTTTTTTTTGTGGACCAGCAATTGTTTTCCATGGGAAACAAATCACTGTTCCTCCGGGTGTTCGAGATTTTAAGCTTTCATTTAGAAATGGTCAATGAGTTAGCGTTTGCTTTTCTAAGTGTTCTCTAGTTCAATATAGACCCGTTTTTGCTATCATTAGTAAATCAGATGTTTATGCAATCATCAATAAATCAGGCGTTTTTGCTATCATTAGTAAATCAGATAAATAATAAAGTAAAAAAACACCAACAACTGCCAGAATTCGAGTCCCCAAATAAAAATCAAATAGAATAAATCCAACATGCAATAGGACTCAAAGATGTCCACAGTCTCCAGACTATAAAACATCTCTCATTTATTGACAGAAATCACATAAGCACTTTCATAGTTTCCTGCTTAATCAGATGTGATGTTAAAATCATTCCACACTTTAACCATTTGCACCTGTATAAATCACATCACTTAAAAACTTAAAAGACACCATACATTCATTAATTCCAATGCTAAAAAGAACAGGAACTTCCCAAAGAAACTCGTGCACGAAAGGATGTAAATTCTTTTCTTTTATTCCACAATCCTATAGCAGTTAAGCGCTTTCAACTGGAACCCAGTCTTCTTCAGAACAGTCAACAAGCACCATAACTTCCTTTATAAACCAATCCAATCATTTTAAAAATTGCGCCAAAACACTTAAAGGTATAGTGCACATTCAGCAGCAATGACCATAAAAAATCAAAATTTATAATCTTCCTAGATATTTGAATAAACCCATATCTAGTGTATACAATAATTATACTGTCAAACTGTATAAAATATTAATAAAACATTTACATATTTAAAATTTAAAATTATTTTACACATGTATGTGAAACTATATATAGTATGTAAAAAAACTAAAAGCTCTATTTCATATTCATACTACTATCAATGTTGAAAGACTTGAGACTTTTTAATAAATCAATGCTATAATAACTCAATGATTTATACTAGGAGAGGACCAAAAAAGGTTTAATACTGATGGACTGTTTAGTCCTGGGGGTCTAGTGGCGTCTAATAAAATCTGCCATCTGCTTTCCAAGGCAGCTAGTTTCATCTTCCAGTTTCCCCCAAATATTGAATAACTAATGGTATCTATAATAGCAAACTGAAAAGTGTGCTCTTTACCATATTCATGGATATGTTTAGACAATGCATTCTTCATGTCCTTCCTCTGAATGCGGTAAAGGTGTTCATATATACGCTTTTTGAAAACTCTTTCAGTCTTGCCTATGTAATACATAGGACAAGTACAACATGTAGCAATATATATCACCCTACTTGTGTTACAATTTCCAGTTCTAGTTCTAATACATGTGGAGTTGAAGTTTTTAAGTCTAATGTATCTGGATTCATTAATAAACTTACACTGTTTACATCTGCCGCATTTTGTTGTACCTTTGTACATATCCTTTTCAGTTTGCTATTATAGATACCATTAGTTATTCAATATTTGGGGGAAACTGGAAGATGAAACTAGCTGCCTTGGAAAGCAGATGGCAGATTTTATTAGACGCCACTAGACCCCCAGGACTAAACGAGTCCATCAGTATTAAACCTTTTTTGGTCCTCTCCTAGTATAAATCATTGAGTTATTATAGCATTGATTTATTAAAAAGTCTCAAGTCTTTCAACATTGATAGTAGTATGAATATGAAATAGAGCTTTTAGTTTTTTTACATACTATATATAGTTTCACATACATGTGTAAAAATAATTTTAAATTTTAAATATGTAAATGTTTTATTAATATTTTATACAGTTTGACAGTATAATTATTGTATACACTAGATATGGGTTTATTCAAATATCTAGGAAGATTATAAATTTTGATTTTTTATGGTCATTGCTGCTGAATGTGCACTATACCTTAAGTGTTTTGCAATTTTAAAATGATTGGATTGGTTTACGTGATAAAAGGAAGTTATGGTGCTTGTTGACTGTTCTGAAGAAGACTGGGTTCCAGTTGAAAGCGCTTAACTGCTATAGGATTGTGGAATAAAAGAAAAGAATTTACATCCTTTCGCACGAGTTTCTTTGGGAAGTTCCTGTTCTTTTTAGCATTGGAGTTGTTGAACTTTCTTTTTTGTTTATTGGTTGTCATGGCTGAACAGGAGACTACCTTAGAGGCTTCATTGTCTTGAGAGGAGTTTAATGGACTTCGGGCTGAAGTATCAGCCGTGCAGGGTGAAATACGCAAACTGTTTGAACTCTTAAACAGTATTGCTTCAAACAAGGTACTTCCAAACAGTATTGGTTTCAATAAGGCACTTCAGGCTTCTAATGATGGATTGCAAACTATGCCTGATTTGCATTCACCCCAAAGTGACGGTTGTCCATCAAAAGAAAGCATGCTGGCATTTAGAAGGCAAGGGAAGTCCCTGAAGAAAACCGGAAGGTGTCTGGCGTTGACGTATTGGGACATGAGGCAACGAGTTTCAGGAGGAGGTTACCCACACCTGAACGTGGCTTTCCCGTAGCTTTACTATCTTCGGAGGATGCAGTTCATAACAACAAAGCCACAATTGATTTACCGGATACTAGTGACGGTTTTGCTATATCACCTAAAGAACAGCGACGGTTTGTTTTTCAAGATGATGCACTCACACCAGCCCAGGACTTCACTTTTGATTTTAGTATATCGAGGGCAAGACGTGAGGCGGAACGGAATGGGGCTAGACCAAAGACGGTATACACAAATAAACCTAACGGAAGCATACAGCAGAGACATCATGTTGACAAAAAAGGTACTGTTGCCTATATTATATCTAGCCCTAAACCTAAACAAACAAAAAGGATTTTTGACCAACCTGAACATAACAATAAAATAATGAATAGTGAATCGTTTACCACAAAGACAAATGAAAGAGAGCTATTTGAAAATGTGTTAAATGGACAAGGTGATATGTATGACTTTGGTAAAAAGAATTATAATAAGAAATTTAATGAGAAAAATCACATATATAGCTCTCTGAAAGAAATGATTTATGACTTTGGTAAGAAACTTACTGCATACAATAATGCAAAAATAGATGTTAATTATTTAAAAAATTGTATAAATCTGAAGATGGTACCAAAAGGTTTACGATTTTTTAAATTACCATTAGGCATATTTTATAATGTGGAAGTGATGAATGAATTTAATAGTATGTTTGATGGTTTTGGAATTGCTTTCATGGAACTGTTATTAAAATATCAACAACAGAAACGTGACCTTTTAGGAGATGAGTTAGAAATCATGTATGAGACTATATGTAATGATGTAGATTATGAGACTTGGAATGATCTTTTTAAAAAACAATTTTTTCAAGCAGAGAGTAGGGCCAATATTATATTTGAGAGGAAAAGCAAGAAACTTACTAGGGACCATGAAGCATACAGTAACAACAGAGCTTACATATGGCCTAAAGTTAAAGAGTCAGAAGTAGGTTTCATGTCCACCCCCCGTTGGACTACACAAAGGGATTTTCAGAGTGCCAAGCCTCATTTTGCAAAACATCCCAACAAACAGTGGAACCAATACAAAAAATAGACCAACATACCCACACAGGAGCAAGTGTAGTTACAGTAGATAAGACTTATGAAACTGAATCTGTGACATTTATCCCTCTCATTGATCAGAATATTGTTTCAGAGGAAAATACTATTAGTAGTAGGAAGTCATCTTCGAATTATCCTATGGTCACATGTTTTGAAGGTTTCAAAGTCTATAACTACACAGATGTGGAGGTAAATGACGACTTCATTCGGGTCATGCACAAAGGAATGAAGTTTATTCCAACTGTTAGCAACAATTTAGTTGATAATATTAAGCAGGTGAAACTTTTTTGTCGCAAACTCAATTTGGCTGTGATTTTTGATGGCTCAACGGACCAGGCAGTTGGTACGGAAAACATACAGTTGCGCAAAAAGAGTTCCTATGTTCCTGTATCTCATCCCAGTATAACAAATTTTGAGAAATTGGTTAGTCAAGATATTTATAGACTACACAGGGACATTAGACATAGGAACTTGTTGTACCACGGTCCACCACAAAATCTTACTCAATCTGAAAAGGAATGTCTTAACCAAGTGATGCAGAATAAAGAGGTGCATCATGAAACCCGACAAGGGTGGTGGGTTAGTACTTTTATGTTGAAGCATACAAGTCTTGTATTTATGACATCTTAAATCAGGCAGACACTTACGAAAATGTCTCCTTAAATCAGATTAACATCGGACACCATCGTATAGATCTGGCCATAGAAGAATATTTAATAGATAACAGGATTACAAATGACACTTATATGTTTTGAAGAATGACCACCCCATTTTGGCAACCATTGTTGGCATACCCAAACTTCATAAATCCTTGGAGCAACCACCCTTCAGACCCATCATTTCCGGCTCCCATTCCAAGACTTACAACATAGGAAATGGATTGATCATCAACTAAAACACATTTATGGTAATATCCCACACATCATGAAAGATTCGTGGAGTTTTTGGGAAATTACAACATGAATATTGGAGACCAGACCTCATCTTAGTCACCATCGATGTGGTCGATCTTTTCTCCAGTATACCCAGAGAACTAGGAATCGAACATTTCTCAAACAGCCTCAGGAAACATGCAGGGGTTAGTTGGGATAAGGTTGTGTTGTTGTGTGACATGATGGGACTGGTGTTAGATCACAATTATATTGTGTTCCAAGGGGAATATTTCAAGCAAACAAAAGGTGTTGCTATGGGTGCGTGTGCCCTATCTTTGCCAACATGGTGATGTTGGAATGGGAAGAGGAAGTGTTATTTAAGAGTCATTTTATACTCACATCTCATTCTATGCCAGATTTTTGGATGACATTTTTATTTTGTGGAAGGCCTCTATAGAGGAATTACAAGAATTTATGTCTTTCATCAATCTATCCTCTACATTTTTAAAATTTACTCATCATACTAGTACTGTGGACATTGCTTATTTGGATGTCTTGGTTGGTCTCGATCAACATACATTCACTTCTAGAATATTCCGCAAACCAACTTTTTCCAATGATTACCTACATTTCACAAGTAACCATCCTCCACACATTTTTAAGAACATCGTAAAGGGACAGTGTATCCGCAGCGAGGATGTCTTCGACAGAAGTTGTGATGAGAACGGAACTTGATATCATTAGGACATTATTTAGTAACCGTGGATATCCGGATCACATGCTGATGGATACAATTGAATATGTGGGCAAAGAATGGGGTAAGAAGTACCCCCCTTTGTTAGGTAAATATATAGTTAATGAAAACATGAAGGGCTGCCATCCAGTTATTCTAGTCGAGCATGTATTTTGACTTATACTCCACATACGTGTTTTATTAAGGACATATTACGACAACATTGGAATATACTTGTTAGTTCGAATTTGGAACGTAATGTGGGAAATTCTCCTGAATTTGTATATAAGACAGGCATTAATTTAAAAAGATTATTAGAGAAGGCCAGTTATGATAATGCCACAAAGGATATGTACAAAGGTACAACAAAATGCGGCAGATGTAAACAGTGTAAGTTTATTAATGAATCCAGATACATTAGACTTAAAACTTCAACTCCACATGTATTAGAACTAGAACTGGAAATTGTAACACAAGTAGGGTGATATATATTGCTACATGTTGTACTTGTCCTATGTATTACATAGGCAAGACTGAAAGAGTTTTCAAAAGCGTATATATGAACACCTTTACCGCATTCAGAGGAAGGACATGAAGAATGCATTGTCTAAACATATCCATGAATATGGTAAAGAGCACACTTTTCAGTTTGCTATTATAGATACCATTAGTTATTCAATATTTGGGGGAAACTGGAAGATGAAACTAGCTGCCTTGGAAAGCAGATGGCAGATTTTATTAGACGCCACTAGACCCCCAGGACTAAACGAGTCCATCAGTATTAAACCTTTTTTGGTCCTCTCCTAGTATAAATCATTGAGTTATTATAGCATTGATTTATTAAAAGTCTCAAGTCTTTCAACATTGATAGTAGTATGAATATGAAATAGAGCTTTTAGTTTTTTTACATACTATATATAGTTTCACATACATGTGTAAAAATAATTTTAAATTTTAAATATGTAAATGTTTTATTAATATTTTATACAGTTTGACAGTATAATTATTGTATACACTAGATATGGGTTTATTCAAATATCTAGGAAGATTATAAATTTTGATTTTTTATGGTCATTGCTGCTGAATGTGCACTATACCTTTAAGTGTTTTGGCGCAATTTTTAAAATGATTGGATTGGTTTACGTATAAAAAGGAAGTTATGGTGCTTGTTGACTGTTCTGAAGAAGACTGGGTTCCAGTTGAAAGCGCTTAACTGCTATAGGATTGTGGAATAAAAGAAAAGAATTTACATCCTTTCGTGCACGAGTTTCTTTGGGAAGTTCCTGTTCTTTTTAGCATTGGAGTTGTTGAACTTTCTTTTTTATACATTCATTAATATAAAAACAGAAAAATATAAAAGTATTATATTATAATATAAAATCAATATCATAAAAATTTAAAGCTATGCTCATGACTAGTGTCCTTAATGTGTCTATTAATGAAGTCATTCACTATTTTAAAAGGCTCATAGCAGTTTCTTGCTATGCTATACGATAAGTTACAGAAGGTTGCATTGTGTGCTACAGATATGTTAGTTACTATGGATGTATGTTCATTATTTACCTGCATACCAAATGATGTAGGCATCCAATATATGAGATATTTCTTGCAAAGTCATAGTGATTTTGATAATGGACACATACAGAGTATATGTATGTTGATGGATTTGGTCCTTACCAATAATGTATTTGTGTTTGAAGGGAAATTTTACATTCAACAATATGGAGTGGCCATGGGCAGACCATGTACACAATGGAAAGATACTGTGTTGTTGAATAATGTTACTTGTAGTAGAAATTTGTTACGTTATAGTCGTTTTGTGGGTGACATTTTTTTTATCTGGAGAGGTTCTACAGAACTATTTGACCAGTTTGTTTCTTTTGTAAATGAGAGTACCTCTTTCTTGAAGTTTGATATACGTACATCTCTTTATGGGATTGATTTTTTAGATGTCAAGCTAACAAGAGAAGGGCATGTGATACACACTCAGGTTTATAGGAAAGAATGTAGGAAGAACAGCCTTTTATCATGCTGTGGTATGCATCCCACATATATATATTCAAAAATATCTTGAAAGATATTGAAAGAAAAGGTGGGAGGTTGGCATAATGGTTAAGGTGTTCGCCTTGCAGACACAAGGTGCAGGGTTTGATTCTCACATGGGGTAACTGGCTAGGCTTAAAGTGGCCCCCAAGGGCAGTTAGTCTAGTACAAATCTATGACCCTATCATCATTAATCTATGAACCTATGAACAGGCTCTACGTACCTCTAGACGTACCAGCAAAGATTGTACTATGTTCCAGCAAGTAGCCTTGTTAAAGAAAGAGTTTAGGGATAGAGGATATACTGAGGCTGAATGTCATGAACATTTACAAATGGCCCATAGGGAAAGGGAAGGTAGAGGTAAACCTTATTTCTCAGAAAGGAATATGCCACCGGTTAACAAGATGTATGGATGGTTATCGTAGAAAAGAATGTAGATTATGTCTACCTTATACCACTGACAATAAGAAAGTTATGGATATTTTACTTAAGAATTGGCATGTCCTAACAGGAAATAGTGGTATAAAGCAAGTTGTGGGGACATATCCAAAAGTTACTTATAAAAATTTGAAATCACTAAAACGTAGGCTTTGCCATAGAATTGGCATGGTAACCAACAAAACTATTTCTAAGAGACAAAGAACATTTGGTTGTAGACATTGCCATTTTTGCAAGTGTATTGCCAATAAGAATGTTTTTATACATCCTGATAAAAATAAAGAATATATTTTTAGGCATTATGCTGATTGTTCAACTGCAAATGTTATATATTTACCTCAACGTGTTCAATGTTTTAAGTTCTATGTTGTCACGACTACTAGACCACTGAAGGATAGGATTAGGGAACATATATATTACAGCAATATTGGAGATGCCACAAGTGCTGTTGCCAAACATATTGTTGAAGAAGGTACCATTCATAGATTTGTATTTTTCACCATAGAGATCATGCCAAGCACCTTAAGGTTAGGGAATAATAGGAACACACTTGAAAAGACTGAGCAAAAATGCAATGTTTTGCTACAAGCTGACAAGGGTATGGCTTTGAATGAAGCTTTGCACTCAAACCCTTTTTAAGGGACAGAAGACTTTGTTACATGCTAACCTTGTTCCTCCCCCTTTTTAATATACTCTCTTTGCCTTGGCTGTTAGGTATATATCTTTTTATAGCAGTTATAGGTGTGCCTGCTTATATACATGCACATACTCTTCATGTATTATTTATTTGTTTATTTATGCAGATATTTTCTGTTTTTATTGTTTTTATATACATACGTATTTTTATGTTAGCATCATTTGGTTATGATGCTTCATTTCGTTTATATTTATTTTTCATATATATTCTGTTTATGTGTTTGTTTTCTAAATATTTAAGTAGACTGATGAGTGTTTATGTAGCAGCTCAAGTTGTTTATTGTAAACTTTATATAAGGTGTATGCTTAGTTAACTATGTGGATGGCAGGACTGTTTCAGCCTTTGTTGCAGTTCTGCATTAAATTTTCCAAAACATCAGTATGTTTGCAACAGCATGATAAAATGGTTTATGCATGTTGCATATTATACTGTTTAAATATGCGTAATATATGTCTTATTTATTATATCCGAAATCTATTATATAAGTTGTGGTTGGATATTACTAAAAATGTATTTATTTTGCTAAAGTGTTAGGTTACTTTAAATCACTTGGTTTCCACTAATTATTAATTGGAGGGAAAAAGGTTGTTAGCAGTGATCGGTTTAACAGTGTTTGAAATGTTTAGGCTTGTGATAGAATTTTGTGTCTTATGAAGCAGAGGAGTACTGCGCGGAAGTGCTTACATGTTTTTTACTAAATAAATCATTTGGTTTTATGCCGTGCATGTCTTTGCTTGCTTGGATTTCTTTCATTACATTTCTGGAGCCTGGTCTGGACTCTACCTGGTACAGTGGTTTTGTTTGGATTTCTTGCATTATATTTTTGGAGCCTGGTCTGGACTTTATCTGGTGCAGTGGTTTTGTCTGGATTTCTTACTTTATATTTTTGGAGCCTGGTCTGGACTTTATCTGGTGTAGTGGGTTTGTCTGGATTTCTTGCATTATATTTTGGAGCCTGGTCTGGACTTTATCTGGTGCAGTGGTTTTGTTTGGATTTCTTGCATTATATTTTTGGAGCTTGGTCTGGACTTTATCTGGTGCTGTGGTTTTGTTTGGATTTCTTGCATTATATTTTGAAGCATGGTCTTGATGTTTTCTGGTGCAGTGGTTTTGTTTGGATTTCTTGCATGATATTTTTGGAGCCTGGTCTGGACTTTATCTGCTGCAGTGGTTTTGTTTGGATTTCTTGCATTATATTTTGGAGCCTGGTCTAGACTTTATCTGGTGCAGTGGTTTTGTTTGGATTTCTTGCATTATATTTTTGGAGCCTGGTCTGGATTTTATCTGGTACAGTGGTTTTGTTTGGATTTCATTATATTTTTGGAGCCTGGTCTGGACTTTATCTGGTGCAGTTGTTTTGTTTGGATTTCTTGCATTATATTTTTGGAGCCTGGTCTGGACTTTATCTGGTGCAGTGGTTTTGTTTGGATTTCTTGCATTATATTTTGGAGCCTGGTCTGGACTTTATCTGCTGCAGTGGTTTTGTTTGGATGTCTTGCCTTATATTTTGGAGCCTGGTCTGGACTTTATCTGCTGCAGTGGTTTTGTTTGGATTTCTTGCATTATATTTTTGGAGCCTGGTCTGAACTTTATCTGATGCAGTGGTTTTGTTTTTGCCTGTGTTTTTATGATGTTGATTTTTTATTATAATATAATACTTTTATATTTTTCTGTTTTTATATTAATGAATGTATGATGTCTTTAAGGTTTTTAAGTCATGTGATATATACAGGTGTAATTGGTAACAGTATTTAAAGTGAGTGGATTTATTTTAACATAACATCTGATGAAGCAGGAAACTGTGAAAGCACTTATGTGATTTCTGGTAATAACCGAGAGATATTTTATTGTCTGGAGCCTGTGGCCATCTTTGAGTCCTATTGTGTGTTGGATTAGTAAATCAGATGTTTTTGCTATCATCAATAAATCAAGTGCTTTTGCATCTGGACGTGCTTTGCAGTCGCTCATTGTTTTATTTCCATATAAAAAAATGTAAATCTACTTTGAAAAACCTGTATTTTTTTGTCAATCAGCACACAGTTAAGAGATAAGTTTGGGGGGGAGGGGGCTTGCCACATCAGGGGCTGCTGGTAGGGCTTGTCCCCTGCAAAAAAAAAAAAAAAAACTTAAAAGTTTTCTTGGGGGGGGGGGGATGCAGTCAGGGATTCTGATTCTGGGCAGAGTGACCTTCATACGCTCATAGTGGAAGCATCGTAAGCACTCAAGATGTCTACAAGCCTGTAGCATCTGTACTATATCACTTAGGAAGTAAGCATGTTAAACAAACGTGTATTACTTCAAATGGGAACATACTAACAGGGAGCAGCATAGAATCTAAACCATTTTGTGTAATGCTGTTAAGCATCATCCAGTTGAAAAACTGCCTGGTGGTGGAATATACAGTCCAAGTTTTTGATCTGGTAGCAGATTTAGCCCACAGAAGTAGAGTGAAGCAATGAAACAAACTGTTACTTCAGTACTAAGAGGACCTCTCATCTGTACCTCTTTTGGAGATATATATTATATATGAACACTACTGTGCAATTTCTAAAAGCTGTGTGATCAATTTGTTGTTTAAGCATATACAAAAGTGCCTCATCTATTCTATATTTCTTTTTGGTATATAGGAAGTTGTCCCAGACAACACCCAGGAAAGCTCCTGGGAAACCAAGATAGAGTTTTGAGAACCAATCTGGCAATTAAGATTAACTGTATCTGTTCCAACAGGGCTGAATTAATAGGTTTCCATCACCTCAGTTCTTAAAGTCAGAGCTGCTAAAATATAAAATGATTATTTTTTATCTATTTTCAAGTTTTGTTGTATTTACAAAAGTGATTCCCTAAATGGGATACTTTGTCTCTTTTTAATGATCGTTTTAATGATTTTTTTTTGTTTTTAATTTTCAATTTAATGTAAGTCACGTAATTATCTCGATGGGTATATAAAAGCTTAATTGGAAGTGTTATGATTGTTCCGAAGAAGTCTCATATCAAGGGACAAAAGCCCTTTACCAATGTATGTACAAATATATGCTGCTGGATTTTAACCCTGTTCATGACTAAACTTTGGATATGCTGCGGTGGTGCAGCGGTTAGTGTTGTTGCCTCACAGCAAGAGGTTGTCCCGTTCGATTCTCTTCTTGAGCGCCTTCTATGTGGAGTCTGCATGTTCTCCCCATGGTCGAGTGATGTTTAAAGACATGCAGGTAGGTGCATGCATGCGTGAATGGGTGTGTGCCTTCAGGCTGGCAACTCAGCACTGTAAAAAATCCACTGCCAATCATAATCACAACCACTGTTCTGCTGTGGTGATCCCTAACCGGGAAAAGCTGAAAGACATTAGTTTCATGATTAAACTTTAGCTTTTTACATTATCATTGGAGTTATTGGATTTCCTTACCACTCTGTGATTTTAACACGAGTTGTTTTAACCTTATTATTGATACTGAAGTTATCCAACATTATGTGAGCCTTTCTGGTTTACTAGTTGTGTTTTTTGGCTGCACGGACACACGATGCTGTGGTTTTGGTTCTTACTCAAGTAACTTGCTCAGAGTCACACACTAGGCAAATGGTGGTATAAGCAGTCATATACTCTACCCTTGACTATAGAATGCAGCTCATTAACAGCTCAGGGCCTACATTTTCTACACTAACTGCCACATTGCATATCAAATATTTGTCACTTATATTTTATGCACATAGTAGCAGTCTTACACAGAAGGAAATTCAAAAAAATATGCAGGTTATATCACAAATTTTGGTCTGCCCTGTAATCAGAGCAGCATCTACTTAAACAATCTTATAAGAAATGTACTGCATTATTCTATTATTTAATTTCTGTGTCTGACTGAAATGTATTGTGTGGTAATACTTTGAAATTCTTTGCTTACTTGAACTGCATGTACAGAACATTATTTTTCTGTTGGGATTCCACTTCATTAGAACTGTAACTAGTGTAAACTTATAATTCAATGACATATTGAAAATTCATTTTCTTTGTATTACACTACTTGATTTTAGATAACAAGATTAAGAAGTGATCATTTTCTTTCTGTTATTTCTGATGTTTGATGCCAGGTCATGGATGAAAAGGGCCTTGGGACCAGTCCATTTACCTAGTTAACAACATAAATAAACCAACCAAAAATAAATCAGTTAACTAATCCTGGGAAGAGACCAAGCTACATGCAGGGGATGTGAACCCATGTACGTCACTGATTTATATGACTGACCTGGAGGCTGCTACTTTTTTGGGAAAGGGTCATTTCCTCTGCTGTAGTAGTCTCAGAATACTGGGGCAGTCAACTTCAGTTATTCTTGCACACACAAATATGTTCCTGTAAGTACATAAAGATACCCCCCCACACACACACACACACACACACACGCTGGAAATTTATAGTTTCCATTAGGCTTTAAACTGGAAACAATTTTCTTGGACACGGCAAAAGCAATAATCAGACAAAAGACCATTTTTACTAACCTGTGTTCATAGAATTTACATTCATTAACTGTTACGTCAACAAAGTGAACAGGCTGAATTATGTTATAGGTTGTCCTGCACAATGTTGAATCTACAGGTTGTTGACAGTAGCTTCTGCTTTATGAAGTAGTCATTTGCACTTATAGTTGAGTGCAGGGCTTAATGAGAGGAGTGGCATCAAGTGGTTACTTTTAGTGAGATGTGCGGTTTTAAGTGTGAGTGGATGATAATCCCACAAAGTTCAGATGAAGCCAACGTTTTGGCGTGATGGGGTGAGAGTGTGTACGAATGTTTAAGTTATGGTTAGAGTAAGGGCTTGTGTGTGTGTGTGTGTGTGTGTGTGTGTGTGTGTGTGTGTGTGTGTGTGTGTGTGTGTGTGTGTGTGTAGGGGTGGCATTAGAGAAAGGATATGGATAAGGTTAGGGTCAAGTCATTTGAGTAAGGTAATAGAGGAGGCCACACAGAAGAGACTTCAAAACTGGGATCCTTGTGTAAACGACATGTCCCACAGGGTCATTTAGGTGCTGTGCTGGGAATTAGAGGGGTACTATCTCTATACCACCACCGTTACATGGCTATATACTGGCAGAAATAGTGGTGGATCACATCTGAGTTGTGTCTAATAATCAGGAAAGAAGAACTAAAACACAGACTCTTAGCTTCCAGTAGCTGAGCAGGATAAAGAGACTCTCTGGGAGAACAATCTGTTTTACAGAGTGGTTGACCTGTACATCACCACACTGACTGGAGAACAAATGTTCTTCAGCAGGGTGTTAATGTACAGGTAATGCCCACTGAAAAACAAGTCCCGTGAAGCTCAGACAGTTAAAAACTAAATGGTCACTATTTTTAACATTTAGCAATTGTAAAACTTAAATTCTACAGTAACTAAAATAAAGGTGTGTGCATATCTGTGTGACTATGTCTATGTGTGTGTGTGTGTGTGTGTGTGTGTGTGTGTGTGTGTGTGTGTGTGTGTGTGTGTGAGAAAGAGAGAGATAGAAAGACAGTGCTGACTGTGCCTAGATAGGTTGCAAAATAAGATTTCAACTGTATTTGTTGAAACTGTGCTCTTTCTTAAGAAGCTAATAACCAAACAAAGCTGCACAATGAATCAAATCATTCAGTCACAGGTAACAAAGAGGAAAAAGAAATAAAATGATGACATGCCCAAAAGGCGGTAGAATCCAAACATATAAACTTTAATATAATACACACAGAACTTGGTTAGTTAAGGGCTTGCATCCTAACTCATATCAGACTTTATCAGAACTAGACCATTACCTGCTATCTAGGGTCTAAATAATGGCAGCCAATTAATCATTGAACTCTTTCTTAAAGAGCCAGGCATTAAATATACTAAAAATGAATCTCTAATAATGCCTAAAATTAATATGCTCTGTATGATAAATGATAATATAAACAGTATAAAATTAAATGCAATGGCTGATAAATTCAGTAAATAATGATATATTGATATATACTTTTTGAGTTTTGAATAAAACCACATATATAAATATATACACACATATATCTATATATATATATATATATATATATATATATATATATATATATATATGTCTATGTGTGTGTGTGTGTGTGTGTATGTGAGAAAGAGAGAGATGCAGAAAATTAATGAATTGATTGTTGTAAACAGGAACATCATCCTATGAACCATGTTCTTCTTTGCATATGAGCCTTGGTTTCCTTGCTTTGTTAACTATTGATAAAGTGTTTATTGTCTGACTGTGAATAAGCTGAGCAATATAAGGTCTACAGGTTTAATGTTAAAATATCTACTGTAAATGCATTTTAATTTTTTTTGTAGGCATGTGTGTGTGTGAAATGCATTGTATCAGTCTACAACAGTTTGTCTCGCACTTAGTGCAGATGAGTAAGGGAATGAGCTGTTAATGAGCTGCTTCCTGTAGTGCAGTGGTTGATTTCCTCAGACTTTGTCTAGTGTATAAGTCTGACCAAGTCAAATCACCAGATAGTGCTCTTGGGCTATCCCCGTAAAGGGCACATGTGTTCTGTGGGCTGTGCCAAGCTATTTGCAAATGCCTTTCACATTTGTCTTTTGAATTCCTGCACCCTTCAGATAACCAGTAATTAGTGCTTCATTATATGCCATGTAGACTATGAATCCCAACACATCTCTTGTAATATAATAGGTTGCCAGATGCGTTTTTGTTAAATGTGAGTTTCAAAGGAAAAGAAGTTTACTGTTGTTCATGCTGGGTTTCTTTTCAACGTGAATGTTTTGTTTTGTTCATCAAATAGCTTCAGTGCTGCTGCTGCACAATTTTTAATAAAAGTGTTAAATTCAATCCAAATCTTTGTGATAATTTTTAACTCAACAAACAAAATATTATATACACGACAGGCTTGAAATGTGCTTTATGATAATTGGAAGTGACTGCCAAGTAATGGGATGATACTGCCCTGCCTAGGGCACCACTTGATGATTACCCATCTCTGGATCTGTCCTCCAGTTGCTCTTTTTTAATCTGTGGTAAAATTATGTTCTGTTTTTTTGTCCTCATTATAAATAATAGTGTAGATATAAACAAAACTGTATTCAGAAAAATTGTACATATTGCAGGAAACAATGCAAAAATATTGTTCAATCTTAATCTTCTCGATGTATATTTATACACCCCCATGTTTATCTGGTGTAATAGTCTCTGTAAACACATCAACTACCAAAACAATAAGAATATTACAAAACTAGGCCCATCTTATAAAGGTCATCATGCTGCACCATGAAGAATAGCAGCGCCAGTGTGAATCTGGGGAACCACTAGGCACCAGGCATTCTGGAGGAGAATCCTGTGCTAATTAGTCATGTGCTTCTCCCTGAACTGCCTGCAGTATGGCATTTACACAGATGAGCAATTCAGAGTATTACCCAGCTGCATAAGTTAACACAGCCACTGACAGCTGCTGATGGTAATGAACATGGCCAAAGCCTTGTCTTCATCCATCACAGCAGAGAGAAGCGCCAGTTAGTTTAGTGGACAGGCAGTGTTTGTATTGTGTGCTTGTGTGTATTTAAGGATCTGCATGACTGTATAAGTGTGTAGGAGGGTGGATGTGTGTATCTATGGTTGTGTGGGAGGTCACAGTAAGGGGTTAGTGTTGGTATAGGGAATGTTTGTGTTTGTGTGTGTGTGTGGCTTCGGGTAGGGTGACATTCCTACACAAACATAGACTAATGAGCAAAACCTGCAACATTGG
>NC_056730.1:8190232-8225232 GCF_019279795.1 Protopterus annectens
TCACTACTCATGATACGTCTTCCAGGGCTATGGCCACTGGTACTGTTTTAAGGAGATTTGCTTGGCTGCATTTTCAGAACCTCCCAGATGATTTAAAAAATGAGATTTTAAATTCTTCCTTAGTTAGAGATTTAGTGTTTGGCCCCATGATGAAAGCAACAGGAAATCTTCGAGAATTTTCAACCATCCTTTTCCAAATTGTCCAAGCGATTTTCTTTCTTCTCATCTACTTTTGGCAAAAAACAAACATACAAACAAAAAAAACAGAATAAACTGTCTCAACAGAATTCAGGTAAACAGAATTTAAGAAGAAGTTGCATGGGGTTCCAAAAAGAAGTCTCAAACCTCCTAAAACCAAGGACAGTCCAAAAAGTCTGAATCACTAGTCAAGAGACCTTGTGACCCCCTCCAACCCTGGCCCTAATCTCTTCCAGAAAGTCTGACTCTTCATTTTTCTCTTTGACGAGAGATTGTTTCAGACAAATAGGTTCTGAAAATCATTCATCAGGGTTACAGTTGTCAGTGGGAGGAAATGACTCCTTTTCATGGGGTCATTCCTCATCCTGCAGCTCAGACTCCTCCTGTTGTTCATCACATGCTGCCTCGAAGGAGAGCTAGAACCCGTTCTTCCTTCACAGGTGAGAAAATCATTTTGTTCAAGGATGTTCTTAGTGCCAAAAAGAAAAAGAAACTGCTTGGAGACCAGTTCTGGATCTTTCTTTCCTAAACCTGTCAAAATTCAAAATGATGCCATTTCACAACCTGTTACCCCTTCTTACTATTTCAAGTTTCCTGTTAACACTAGACATAAACGATACTATCATCACATCCTTATTCATCCAGACTTCAGGTGTTTCTTAAGGCTTTGTGTGTCTGGATCACATTATTACTTTATTTACTTACACTTTGGACTATCTACTACACCAGTAGTTTTCACAAAAGTGTCTGACTAAAATTGTAGCTCATTGCAGGCTACGCTACAAGGTATCCACCTTTTTCCATATTTAGATGACTTACTTATCTTTGCAGAGTATTTTTCAAAATGTCAAGATTTTCTCTGTTGGGTGAGATAGCTCTTGCACAAGCTAAGATTCCAAGGGAATATTCAAAAGTATTTCTTGACTCCCTCACACAGGACTGTGTTCCTGGGATGTCAACTAGACACCTCAGTTCAAATATCTTTTCTTCCACAGGAAAACATAGATCTTTATCTAGATCTATTTCTAAGGTTTTCCACTTGGACTTTGGTCACTGTGAGGTAATACTTCAGAATTGTAGGCACACACACTCTGGCTAGGCTTATAAATGCCCTAGGGCAGATAGCCTAGTATGAACCTATGAACCTAAGAAAGTTACATTAGCAGTCTACTCAGCTATTATCAGACCTATGATGAAATATAGTCCCCCTCTTTGGCATGTATCTATCCAGATGCTTGCAACAGCTGGAACACCCACAAAGGTTTCTCACCAGGAGAATTCAAGGCATGAATAGCCTGTCCTACACTGATCACCTAAAGGCTCTGTCTCTGTATTCAGTCTCATAAAGGCTGCCGAGAGGGGATCTTTGCCTTCCTCAGACACAGCCCTATCTATTGCACATGTGCAAAATAAACCGTACTAGAAACACTAGATCCAGGGATCTGAACTTTGCTTATGACATAAACAGAATGTG
Source organism: Protopterus annectens (assembly GCF_019279795.1). Lineage (NCBI taxonomy): Eukaryota > Metazoa > Chordata > Ceratodontiformes > Protopteridae > Protopterus > Protopterus annectens. The sequence goes on from NC_056730.1 coordinate 8,191,905, forward strand.
CTGGAGAGACAGATCTGTGTCCCAAAGGATCCCTGCACTATAGAATAGGCTCCCCATCTATCTAAAATAGAGTTCTTCCCTGACCCTATTCAAATGAAACATTGACAATTGGATGTAAAGTCCTACCCCTGATCTGGCCTCCATGTCCCCTACGGAAAGAGGCAGTAAATAAGAAAAGTATTATCCTCACTAACACCCCTTTACAAATCTTTAGTTCCCTCCCTACTAACATGACCCCCTCATATAGATTCCCATGACAGTCAGAGCCCAAACAGTGTGGGGTGCATGGCTTGGCCTGTATGGGCCATAGTAGTCATTAGCATTGTAACAACCTACGAACCTGTGAATTCTGGTCCAGGGTGCAGACAGGCACTCTCTCTGGTGGGTCCTCAAAGCACTGTTAAAGAGTAAACAGATCTTCACTAGTCTCTGGGATGGCATCTTCTAACCATGAAGGCTAGGTCAGACTCCTGTGCTACAAATACAAAATAGGCAATGTTTAAAGGTTTAAACATGATAGAGTACTAGCAACTTAGAGCAGTATGTGCCAAAAATGACAGGGGGCAATACTAAGTTAAATACAGCATATCAGAAGTTATGAGGGGCAGTTATTTATCCAAAAAAAAAAAAAAAAGATGAGCAAGTGTGAGCTGCACTGACTGGCAAGTAAAGATCTTCAATGTTCCAACAGAAAGTAATATATTGAGGCTTAACTGTGGCCTATGGTAGTTTTATTTCACTTTTCATCATCATCATCATCATCATCATCATCATCAACAACCCCCTTTTTCCCATTTTTTCTACATGGGGTCGGGGTATCGTGTTGTTTCCATCTTTCGATTCAGTGCCACACTCCTGCCTTCTTCAACACTCATGCCTGACTGTCACAGATCTTTCACACAATCCATCCACCTCTTTGCTTGGATGTCCTCGCTTCCTGTTACCTTCTTCCTGTCTGTCCCAAATCTTCCTCACCAGATTGTCTTCTGCTTTTCTTCACATGTGCCCAACCCACCATAATCTGTTCTCTTTGATCTTTTCTGCAATTGGAGCTAGTTTGACTTCTGCTCTTATGTCCTCATTTTTTCGTCTGTCCCACAGTGTGCATCCTACCACCCTTCTCAGGCACTTCATTTCCATCACCTCTAGCTTCTTCAGCTGTTCTGCCTTTACTGCCCAGGTTTCTGTACCATACAGTAGTACTGGTTGCACCAGTTGGCTGCAGCCCCTCTGATTCTAGCTTTGATCTCTTCATTCAGACTACCCTTCTCCTCAACCACCCCTCCCAGATACTTGAAGCTGGTTACCTGTTCCACTATCTTCCCTTCTATCTCTGTTCTCAGCTTCTTCTGATTTTCCCAGTTTGCTGCCATTACCGCATTCTTATCTATGTTTAGTTTCATCCCATGTGCCTTCAGATTTGCATTCCATTCTCCTGTCCTTTGCTGAAGTTCTAGCTCAGAGTCTGTCTGTACTGCCACATCGTCTGCATACAGCAGCTTTGTTGCTCTGTCCCCTACAAACCTGTTTGCTAATGTAGTCCATCACCAGTATGAACAGCAGTGGGCTCAGAGCTGAACCCTGGTGTACACCCACTCCCACTGGGTACCCCTCTGTGAGGCTGAACACTGTTTGTAATTGAGTCACTGGGTCCTTGTACATAGCCTGCACTAATTCTACCAGTGTTTCTGATGTTCTTAATCTTCATTCATTCATGACTGATAGGTATCGGTTCAATCCTCTGAACCGGGTCGGCCGTTATAACAAGCTCGCGCCAGCCAAAAAACTCTCAACCTAAACGTACTCATAGTCCCCCTCTCTTTATCACTTCAGATCTTGTTTGCTGTGTAGAGTATCAAGATGCATCAGGCCAGGTCTCAAGCTAAGTGGTTAAGATTTTCTATTCCAACTTTAATAATATTTCTCTACCTTTGCGATTTTTCCCTTTATATATTACTAGTAGTAATTGTTGATAGTTTCTTACCCTTTCTATCTGTTTGAGCGATTCTTTCCTGATTCCTTAACAAAGTTTGGTATTTCTTCATACCATTGGTAGTACAGGCCCCTCCCTTACCTCTGTGGTAATCTTTAATACCATTGCTGGTATTTCCCCCCTCTTTTTCCTTCTCTGTACTCAATGGGGTTTCTTTATTTGTTGGTAACTAACAAAAAAAAAAATAATCAGTCTTTTCTTTTCTTGACTCTGTGTTTGTGTGTGTGTGTGTGTGTGTGTGTGTGTGTGTGTGTGTGTGTGTGTGTGTGTGTGTGTGTGTGTGTGTGTGCCTCTGTTTCATCTCCTGTTGTTCTGACAGGGCCTTTCCCTCATTGCTGTTGTCATTTGGTACTTGAATTGTTGACCATTTGTGATAATGGCTGATAAGGAGACAACAGGTTTTAAACAATGCGATGTGTGGCAGGAAAATGCCAAATTCCAATGGACATTTGTCCTGCATTTATTGTCTTGGTGTTCCGCACTTGAAAGTTCAACCCCCACGTGACTTATGTAAGGGCTTTAGTACCCACACATTGACTGAGAGAAAGAACAAATTAATATTGAAAGGTCTCTTGAAAATGCCTTTCTCCGAGGCTTTATCTGAGGCAGAGGTCTCAACCCCTCCTACAAAAGAACATAAGAAGAGGAGTCAATCTGTACCTTCCTCTCCTCATACCAGTGAGCCTAAATCTGTTAGGTTCCCTATGGACCCAAAACCAAAACATTCAAAATTGAATTCTGCACCCATCTTGGCACCGAAACCTCAAACTACATCTACAGTGGCATCCTCTACTACGGAACTGACCATGACTTCCAACACCTACGGTACCAACCACTGCTATGGTACCAATGCCCCTCTCGGCACCAAAAGTAGTCTCCCCAGTTCAGGTCACTACCCCCCCCCCCAAATGCAACCTACTGTTTTTTTGACCATGGTGCTGAAGTGCAAAACCTTACCTCAGACCCGATATTCCCTGTTGGTAGATCCCTTTTTTTTTTGGACAACAATTGAGCCCATTTCTTGAATGGCCTGATTGGCGAGAAGAATTCCAACTCCTTCTAAATCCTCCCTCCCACCCGAAGCCGAGGAATTTTCTCCACAGACTCTGACATATATTCCTCCTTTGACCTCCTTGCAGGTATTGGAGCCCTCGATGCCATTGCCTATCCCGGTTCCAGCTACTTCAGTTACACTGGTATATCTTAGCATGGCTACAGAGCCTACCCTATGGTCCTCAACTCAATCGGAGCCAACCCATCCCTGGGATCGTAAATGGTCTCTCAGCACCATGATCTCTAATATGGCGCTGTCTATTATGGTTCCACTTGTTTTGATGGCACCAAGTCCTCTCGCAGCTCCTTCCCTGGGGGTGAGCTCATTGGAGTGGGGTGTGACCCCAGTCCCAAGGTTGTCTTTCTCAGTTCCGGGCTCCCATCCCTCTTCAAGAGGGCCTACTTTCCAGGTGATGGAGACCAATAAGCTTGGCTTTCTGTATCAACTCACACTGTGGTGTCCTGCAAGTTACAAGCAGATCAAAGGTCTTTCCTGATTTAAGTATTTTTTCTGGCTTTTGATTATTTACTGCTTAGCGATTGCATTTGTTTATACAGCTCTGCATTTTATTTAAACTGTTTTGTGTTGATTAACTGTTTTGCACCTTTAAAAAGTTATTTGTTGCTTAATTTTACCTGTAGGCTAACACTAAGGAGTTTAAAAGATTTATAGCATTTCTGTTGTTTTTCCTTGTTTTCTCAAAGAAATTTTTTCCATTTTAACTAGAATGTCCTTTCAAGTTTGCTGATCTTGGTGGCTTGGTTCCTATCTATTCCAATCTATTGAATATTGGAAGTTCTTTTTCACATGGGATGGAGCACTGAGGCCATTTGTCCTAGACGTGTCAGCCATAAATGTAGTCATTGCCTTTTGGGTCAATTCCTAGCTCTTTAACCTGCTAAACCCTTAAGCCTGTCCTAACCTAATTCCCTAGGCACCATGCTGCCCGTAAACAGTTAAACTATCTATGGCATCTCAATCTGTCTTATTTTCCTTAACTCCGACCATCTAAACAGTCTATTCTCCTCTCAAAAGCTCAGATGTCCTAAAGTCATGTAATAGTAAAGAACTATATCTAAAAGTACTAGATTGCCAAGAATCCTTATCCCATTTCCCTATAGGTCCCTTTGATTCATTAAGGCAAACTTTTCATTTTAATTCGAAGCTGTTGCTAAGATTCCAATCTTTGAATCCGGCACTCCAGGCAATTTAAATCCCAATCACAGATAACCCCCTTTCCCACATAACAAAATAATGTAGATGCCATTTATACCAAACTGAGGCTAGCTTCTAACTCGGATGGCAAGACCACAGAGGCGAAGAAAGCCCACCAAAACCCATTTCACATCGAATTCTGAAAACAACAAACCAAAACATACTCATGCTGATGAAAAATTCCAAAACTAAGCCTCCAAAGAAACCCAATGATCGCCCCCAAGACAAACTGACAATAGTTCTCGATCATTCTAAACAGCACAGCCCTTAGCCAAAAATGCCGGACACTTGTTTAGGTACCATAGTCACACACTGAGTCCATCAACTGACCAGAAAAATACAAGTCCTTGGTGTAGATCGCCAATAACCCAAGCCCAGGCACTCCACAGCAAGTCAATACTCAGATTGCCTGCTGGAACCCTGAAGATACCCCGGACTAATAAATACTAGAGAAGCTTCAAATTAGCCAGGCCGGTATGCCGTTCCTATGCTATCCTACCACAAGATTTGCAATCAAATCTTAAGATCAGCTTAACTGTTGCTCATTACGTTCTTAAGTGTCATTCTGCTCTGGGTGACATCTCATCCTGGTGCTTCCAGGGTGGCTTGCACTGTACCCTGGTTCCGGATATGGCAATGTCACCACCCCAACGTGCGTTTTAGACAAGCTCAATTAAACACCACCTTATACAAAAATGTAAAAATAAGGGTAATTTGTAAGGCCAAGTTAAACCTTCAAGTCCTAACCCTATTATCAAAATCAGTTGGGTGACTGAAACCTGTTCAGTCCTGAGTAGCACCCACATCGGTTAATTACCTGCATACTTTACCCTCAAAATCCGACCTGACACAAAGCGGGGATCAATTCATAAAGGTCCCACACCTAGTATGGCACACCAACCTGGAGACATCCAGTCAATTAACCATAGGTAAAACTCCCTAACTTTTAGCTGCTACGACACCTTCTAAACTGGTACCCCAAGCTTCCTAGACTGGAGAGATGATTCTCCTAAACTTCATATTGGTACTTAACTCCCAAACTCTGGGACATTACTCAAGCCCACATCCTAGCCGAAAGTCAGATCCCTCAAATCATGGAACACTAGCACTTCCCACAAAGGTGATATATTCAGATCATGGCATCACATCATGGGGAAAAATGCTCCAACGAATATATCCCCTTGTATCAGCATAATTAATCTATGGAATCCACATCCCCCCACCCCGCAAAATCAGTGAAGAACTTCTAAAAACTTCACTATCCTTAAACTGGAGTGGATCCTTAAGGCCCCTGAGCCAGGAAACCAATACCCACTCTGAACCCTTACATGCCTTCTAACCTCAGGAAGTTTGGAATGACAATCCCTATATCACCCTTTCACCTTTGCCTGGGCATGTGCGATTCCCACGTAAACCCATCTAAGAGGGAGAAGTAAACTAAACAATCTCTAAAAAGCATGACATCTCAAACTAGCATAAAATCGACATTCTAAAGTTCTTTTGGACTTAAAGACAGTCCTGATGCCAATTTTGGCATCAACCCTTTTAGTTCATTTAGAACTGGGTAACTCAGATTAGTCTGACTACTGCACCTGAGAAAGATCTTGATCCTTGATTTCTCCAGATCGGAACAGGAAGAAAGTTTCTCTCCACTCCCAAAGTCAATACTACCAATTCAGCACTCCCATTGGTCTCTAGCCCGAGTGTTCACCAAATTTATGGCAGTAGTAACAGCTCACTTGAGACTGCAAGGATTCCAGGTGTTTCTGTATTTAGACGATTGGCTCCTTAAAGCCCCTACCAAGCATCTGCTGCTTCTAGCCTTACACTACACTCTACATCTAGCAAGCTCCCTAGAGATCTCAGTAAAGATAGAAAAGTCCATATTGGTACCTACTCAAAATCTAGAATTCATAGGAGCAACTTTCGACACTCAGTGTTGCCTGGTCACCCTCCTGCTTCACAGACTTTAAAGACTAAGGTCTCAACTCCGAGTGATATTCTCTCATGACAAGGTCTCAGCCCGTGCAGTCCTTCAACTACTAGGATCATGCAGCATGATTACTTCATCCCTATAGCAAGACTACACATGAGACTTCTACAATGGCTCCTAGCATCACAGAGGTCTCCTTTAACTCATCCTTTGTCCTTTCCGATCCGCATAACAAATCTATGCAAACAAGACTTAAATTGGTAGATGAAGCCAGAAAAGGACCTATGGAGTCGTCCATTCTCACCTCTCAGCTCAAGGCCATAGTGACCACGGACACATCCCTGATGGGGTGGGGGAGGCATTTCCAGGAAAGACAGTCCAAGGCACTTGGTCCCCTGGGGAGGCAACTGCATTCAATGTTCTAGAACTGAGGGCAGGGCTAATGGCATTAAAAACATTCCAATCTGTCCTTCCTTCAGGAACAATTGCTATCCAGTCGGACAACAAGTCCATAGTCTGGTATATCAACAAACAGGGGGGAACCAAATCCTACCCACAATGTTGAGAAGCCATGAGAGTTTTGTAATGGGTGATATCTTCCAACCAGCTTCTGAAGAATCCACATTCCTGGGGATCCAATGTGATTGTTGACAAGCTGAGCAGATGCATTCTCCTGCCTCACGAGTGGTCCCTCAATCCTGTCATAGTGGCGAAGATCTTCAACTGCTGGGGCCAGCCTTGCTGCACTTTATTCATGTCCCCCGCAAACCACAAATGCAGCAGCTACTTTACCAACCTCTCAGGGAGCCCAGATCTCTAATACACGATTGGCCCATGGGACTTTTACCCTTTTCCTTTCAATTCTAAAGAAACTTTTCATTGAAAATAATGATTACCTATGGCTGACAATTGCCTATCAGGCACTCATCAGTAAAACATGGACTGACCCCACACTCGGTTTACTAGGTTGCCCCAAAAAAAAAAAAAGGGCATCGGAGACCATCCAGGTGCAATTAACCATAGGTAAAACTGCCCTACAGTTTGTAGCATGCTACAGACCACTGTCTCAAACTCAGGAAACCCACACAGCCTTCCTAAAGATACTGGAGAGTATGAATGTCTCTCCAAACACCATCATATTGGGTGACTTCAACTACCCAAACATAGACTGGGAACATTACTCAAGCCCCAACACCCTAGCCCAAAGGTTCCTGGAGTTCATAAACTCAAATGCTATGGAACAACTAGTCACCATTCCCACAAGAGGAGAAAATATACTAGACCTGATCATCACAAACATGGGGACAAAATGCTCCACACCGGAAGTATATCCCTCATTGGTGAGATCAGACCATAAATTAATCTCACTGGGGATCCACATCCGCCCCAACCCCAGCAAAAAAGACCACAGTGAAGAACTTCTCAAAAGCAAACTTCACACTTCTTAAGACTGGAGTGGTATCCTTCAAGGCCCCGAGCCAGTGGAAACCACAACCCACGCTGCTGAAACCCTTACAAATGCCTTCTACGAGCACCTCCAGGAATGTATGGATCAAGCAATCCCTGATAAAATCAAGACCCTTTCCACCAAAGGCAGGCACCCGGTCTGGTGGACCCCAGCCATAAACAAACTCTACAACAAGAGGAGAAAGCTACTACATGACAGAGCAAAATCCCTAAAAGGGAAGGCATCTCTGATCAATACTAGCAAAACACTACGATCACTCATAAAATCATCCAAGGCCAACTTTGAGAGAAAAATCGCTAAAGACACAAAAGACAATCATAAGGCCTTCTTTAGCTATGTTAGAAACCTGGGTGGAAACTCCCAGATATGCTCAGAATTAGTCCAAAATGATACAAAAATCACTGAACCCACAGACATTGCCAACATACTGGCAGACAGGTTCAGTGCAAATTTCTCCCTCCCTCCCCAAAGGAGAAATATCTATCCCACCAGAGTCTAGCCTCCCAAACATCTCAGATGCCCAGGTGAGAGCTGCTCTCTAAAGCAAAAAACACAGCATCAATGGGACCGGACGGTGTCCCCAGCTGTGTGCTACACGAACTCAATGAGGAACTAAACCCACACATAAGGCTGCTGTTTAATCTTAGCCTTACTACAGGATACACTCCAAAGAATGGCGTCACGGCAACTGTGGTCCCACTCCACAAAGGCGGTGCTTCTACAGACCCTGGAAATTACCGCCCCATAAGCTTGTGAGCCTTGTCTGCAAGGCTATGGAGAGGATCATAATGGAACTCATAAATAAAGACATTGAGGACCTACAGACACTGGATCCTACCCAATTTGGCTTTGTCAAGGGCAGATCCTGCCTCTTGAACTTGGTCGACTTTTGAAACAGTCACTAAGGCCATTGATGAGGGTAAGGCAGTTCACACAGCCTACCTTGACCTAGCAAAGCTTTGACACAATACCCACTCGGGCATCATAGAAAAGCTCACCAGCTTAGATGTAAACCCATATGTCACAAGATGGGTTGCAAACTGGCTCAAGGACAGAACCCACAGGGTTAGAGTTGCTGGTGCCATGTCAGACTCTAAGCCGGTCAGGGCGGTGTCCCACAGGGCTCAGTCCTGGGCCCCTCTTGTTCGGCATTTATTTTCTGAAGTGCAGGCAAACATAGGGGTTGTGGCTGACAAAATTTGCAGATGACTGCAAACTGGGCACCATAATTGACACTCCATCAGACACAGACATCCTCCAGAGAGGTCTCATAGAAATGGATAACTGGTGCCAGAGCCATGGCCTTAAGCTAAATGCCAAAAATGTATAGTCATACCCTTTGGGAAAAACAAGGTAACCCCTAATTACCACATAGGTGGTAATCCATTAAACACGGAAGAAGTTATCAGGGACCTGGGGACCCAAGTTGACAGTAACCTCTTTTGACACTCACATTGCCAAAGTGGTTAGGAAGACCTTCTACATTGCCCACCTGATCATGAAGGGATTCACATCCAGATCAGGAGAGGTCATTGTACCCTGTACTCTTCACTTATCAGACCAATGATTGAGTACAACGCCCCATTGGAATGTACCTTACCCGACACCTGCAGCAGTTGGAAAGACCCCAAAAGTTCCTCACCAAAAGGATAAAGGGGCTCAAACATATGTCATACGCTGCCCGACTGAAGAAACTCCAGCTCTATTCAGTCGCATACCATCTGCTCAGAGGTGATCTGTGCCTGACATACAAGGCCATGTCCAACCCGGAATTAATGGACATGCTCCACCTCAAAAAATCCAAATCCACCAGAGCCACGAGAGCAAGAGACTTAAACCTCAACACGGATATAAATAGGACATGCTGGAGGGGCAGATCCATCACCCAGAGACTCCCTACACTATGGAACAGAATCCCAGTCCATGTGAGGCAGAGCCCCTCACTGACTCTGTTCAAGAAAAATCTTGACGAGTGGATGGGAGATCGTAGGTTTACCCCGGGAATCATCTCTGTATCACTGCTGGACAGAGGCACAGCAAACTAATGGGTATAGTATTCTCATCCTAAGGGGTGGTGAAAGCCACACACACTCTGGCTAGGCTTATAAATGCCCTAGGGCAGATAGCCTAGTATGAACCTATGAACCTATGAACAATGTGCCTTTATTCCTCCTACAGGGAGGGTATCACAGAAAGAGTCTCCTAGACCTGCTAGGTAAAGGGGTTTTATCTGGACTAATCCTTTGTACTTTGTTTCTTCAGGCCTCTGGGAGCTCAGACTTAATATAGTTCTATTTGTAGGGGTATAGGGGTACAGAGGGTATGCTTGTTTTGTGTGCTCTCTTTTTTATGCAAACATTTGATGGTATTAACGCAATACATAGACTCTGTGAAGTAATGATCATAGGTTCATAGGTGAATACTAGGCTAACTGCCCAGAAGGGCCCATTTTAAGCCAAGGTAATTACCCAGGATTAAAATCAAGCCCTGCACCTTGTGACTATGAGATGAAGACATTAACCATTCTGCCATTCCCCTTCCTTGGTCAATGATTCAGCAGAATCGCAAACCTTTGGAGGGGCACTAATGGTAAATTATAACAGTCCACCCACAAATCAGTCCAACACTTGTAAGATTACCACCTCAATTTCTTTTTTGCTATCAGTATAGTTTCTATCAAACATGAAGGATGTTTTTATATATCCTGTGCGTCTAGTAGGCCAAGGTTTGCTCCAAAAACATGGCATCATCACCTAAGCAGGGTATATCATAAAAGAGTAAAACACACGGACAAAATCAGGAAGAGTGACTCCCCTAGAGATAAGTGCTCACTTGTACAACTAAATAAGAAAAACAGAGGTCTAATTAAGTCCAACAATGCCAACTATGAAGTCTTGATAGCCTCGTAGGTTAAGGACAAGCAGAAGACCTTCAGCTATGTTCAGCACCTTACAGGTAGCACACAATGATTTGCTGAACTGGTGGTGCATGTACCATCTTCACTGATCAAGATGACATGGCAAATCTACATGCTGATAAATTCATCTCAAACTTCACCCCCCCCCCCCCCCCACTCTGCCCTCCCAGCTCCACCAGGTGAAATCTCCTCCAACATACTTCTTCCAGCTATCAGCATGGACCAGATGCTTGCAGCACTCACGAAAGTCAAGAGCACCACCTTCATGGGTCACAACAACATCCCCCATTGCCCCTTGAGCAGTCTAAAACATGACCTATTAGAACCACTTAAGGCACTTTTCAACTGCAGTCTTGAAAGAGACTACATTTCAAGTGAATGTAGTGCTGCAACAGTCCTTCCCATCCAAAAGGGCAGACGGTCAACTGACCCAGGGAACTACAGACCCATCAGTCTAACAAGCCTAATATGCAATGTGTGGCAGGAAAATGCCAAATTGCAATGGAGATTTGTCCTGCATTTATTGTCTTGGTGTTCCGCACTTGAAAGTTCAACCCCCACGTGACTTATGTAAGGGCTTTAGTACCCACACATTGACTGAGAGAAAGAACAAATTAATATTGAAAGGTCTCTTGAAAATGCCTTTCTCCAAGGCTTTATCTGAGGCAGAGGTCTCAACCCCTCCTACAAAAGAACATAAGAAGAGGAGTCAATCTGTACCTTCCTCTCCTCATACCAGTGAGCCTAAATCTGTTAGGTTCCCCATGGACCCAAAACCAAAACATTCAAAACTGAATTCTGCACCCTTCTTGGCACCAAAACCTCAAACTACATCTACAGTGGCATCCTCTGCTACAGAACTGACCATGACTTCCAACACCTACGGTACCAATCACTGCTATGGTACCAATGCCCCTCTCAGCACCAAAAATAGTCTCCCCAGTTCAGGTCACTACCCTCCCCCCCAAATGCAACCTACTGTTTTTTTGACCATGGTGCTGAAGTGCAAAACCTTACCTCAGACCCGATATTCCCTGTCGGTAGATCCCTTTTTTTTGGACAACAATTGAGCCCATTTCTTGAATGGCCTGATTCTCCATTGGAGATGTCAACCCACTCCCTGGAGCCTTTGGAAACTTGACTTAGTGAGACTCATGGATCAGCTCCTGGTGGCCAGAGGAATTCCAACTCCTTCTAAATCCTCCCTCCCACCCAAAGCCGAGGAATTTTCTCCACAGACTCTGACATATATTCCTCCTTTGACCTCCTTGCAGGTATTGGAGCCTCGATGCCAATGCCTATCCCGGTTCCAGCTTCTTCAGTTACACTGGTATATCTTAGCATGGCTCCAGAGCCTACCCTATGGTCCTCAACTCAATCGGAGCCAAACCATCCTTGAGATCGTAACTGGTCTCTCAGCACCATGATCTCTAATATGGCGCTGTCTACTATGGTTCCAGTTGTTTTCATGGCACCAAGTCCTCTCACAGCTCCTTCCCTGGGGGGTGAGCTCATTGGAGTGGGGTGTGACCCCAGTCCCAAGGTTGTCTTTCTCAGTTCCGGGCTCCCGTCCCTCTTCAGGAGGGCCTACTTTCCAGGTGATGGAGAGGGCACTCGCCTCAGCAGGCTCACAGCCGGTTCCTTCAGCACCAGAATGCTACATATACATGTCCCCTGAACCACAGGTGACACAGTCCACCATGCTGGGACATCGATCATGGGAACCTCAAGATACCCTACCAAAGGGCACCCTCTCTTCAGAGTCCTCTTCAAATGCCCCCGCTGAGGAAGCACCCTGCAAGAGTTTGTGCAAGAGGAATCACGTGGATTCCCCTGAAGAATCCCTTACCAAAGATGCAGACTATGATGTGGGGGAAGGGTTCCCATGGTCACCCCTAAGGATGTCTCCTTTGAGGACATACCAGAAATCTTAAAGCAGCGGGAAGACTGGAAGCCCTCCAACCCTTCCTCTGAGGAGTCTGTATTCTTGCAGGCTTTTCGTGCTCGACCCTCTACTTCCTGGGTGGCCCTGCCTGCAGATGATCTAGTGTAGCTCATTGTGCAGCACACCTAGAAGAGTCATGACACCACTGAGCCTATCCCCTGGAGACCAGACAAAATTCTCTCCCCTCCAGAGGAGCTCCTTCATTGTTCCAAAGTCTTAGCAGTAGACACTGTGGTGATAGCGGCGGCCACTAGGAAAGAACTTGCTGATGAGAGTCCTACTGTCCATTGTCCAAACAAGGAGTCTCAGATGAGGGACAGACTAGTGAAGAGAATGTATGCTTCATCGACTTGTGCCATTCAGTTCTTGAATTACTTGCCACACTTTACCAGTCTTCATCGAGACCTGATCATGGAATTCTCAGAAAGCCTAGCAGGAGCAGTATCTGATGAGGTGTCTGACAAAGTTGCCTCACAGCTTGCCACCCTGGAATCCATATCTAATTTGTCCATACAGTTGATCTCTCATACTATCGAAGGGGTGGCTAGAGCAACGGGTGCAGGTATTGTTATAAGATGTCATGCCTGGATGCACTTATGTGATTTTGTGGACCCTTTTAAATCTTCCTTTGTCAACGCTCCCATTGACTCCTCCTCCCTTTTTGGCCGAAAGATAAAAAACACATTAGCCAGGTGTGAAAAGGACGGCAAGTCCCTGTCTGCCATGGGCATGCATTTGTCCACTCCCCAATGATCCTATTCTAGGAACCAGAGGAGTGGAAAGATGTGGTACAAAAAATCCCAGGGTCCTTTCTTTGACACATATGGCGAGTTTTCCCCCCAGGGCAGAGGGGGAAAACTCATTAGGAAGATGCCCTTCCCAAGTCAGAGGGGGTCCGCATAATCAGGGATCCAGGGATTCTTTCTCTGGACGGCCCTATCAGCATTCCTAAAGAGCGGCCGGATTGCTTACCTCTGGAAGCAGTCAGGAGATGATGTTTTTCTCTGCACCACCTTGCCTGGCAAACCATAATGACAGATTCTTGGGTGCAGATGATAATTAACAGAGGGTATCACATCCCTTTCGACCTTTACCTGAGGGCATGAAGGCAAATTCCCAATGTTCCACCCAGTCAATGGGATGCAGCAGCATAGGAAATTCAAACACTGCTTCTAAAATGAGTTATCCAAACAGTCCCACCAGAGTAGATAAAGTCCAGATTTTTTTCAAGGTTCTTTTTAGTGCCAGAAAAAACAGGGGACTGGAGGCCAATTTTGGATCTCAGCATCCTAAACAAGTTCATCAGACACACAATATTCCAGATGGTCATGGTTCAGTCTGTCCTCCTGTTCCTGGAGGAAGATGATTGGATGTGCTTGATAGATCTCCAGGATGCGTATTATCACATAAAAATGGACAAATGCTTAGGAATTCCCTCCACTTCCGGCTGGGAGCCAATCACTACCAATTTCGAGCACTGCCCTTTGGTCTCGCTACAGCCCCCAGAGTGTTCACCAAATTTATGGCAGTAGTAACAGCTCACTTGAGACTGCAAGGATTCAGGGTGTTTCTGTATTTAGACGATTGGCTCCTTACTGCCCCTACCAAGCATCTGCTGCTTCTAGACTTACACTACACTCTACATCTAGCAAGATCCCTAGGGATCTCAGTAAACATAGAAAAGTCCATATTGGTACCTACTCAAAATCTAGAATTCATAGGAGCAACTTTCGACACTCAGTGTTGCCTGGTCACCCTCCTGCTCCACAGGCTCTAAAGACTAAGGTCTCAACTCCGAGTGATATTCTCTCATGACAAGGTCTCAGCCCGTGCAGTCCTTCAACTACTAGGATCAACGGCAGCAATGATTACTATCAACCCTATAGCAAGACTACACATGAGACTTCTACAATGGCTCCTAGCATCACAGAGGTCTCCTTTAACTCATCCTTTGTCCTTCCCGATCCGCATAACAAACCTATGCAAACAAGACTTAAATTGGTAGATGAAGCCAGAAAAGGACCTATGGAGTCGTCCCTTCTCACCTCTCAGCTCAAGGCCATAGTGACCACGGACACATCCCTGATGGGGTGGGGGAGGCATTTCCAGGGAAAGACAGTCCAAGGCACTTTGTCCCCTGTGGAGGGCAATCTGCATGTCAGTGTTCTAGAACTGAGGGCAGGGCTAATGGCATTAAAAACATTCCAATCTGTCCTTCCTTCAGGAACAATTGCTATCCAGTCGGACAACAAGTCCATAGTCTGGTATATCAACAAACAGGGGGGAACCAAATCCTACCCACAATGTTGAGAAGCCATGAGAGTTTTGTAATGGGTGATATCTTCCAACCACCGTCTGAAAGTAATCCACATTCCTGGGGAGTCCAATGTGATTGTTGACAAGCTGAGCAGATGCATTCTCCTGCCTCACGAGTGGTCCCTCAATCCTGTCATAGTGGCAAAACTGCTGGGGCCAGCCTTTCTGCACTTTATTTATGTCCCCCGCAAACCACAAATGCAGCAGCTACTTTACCCTAATCACCCCTCAGGGGGAGCCCCCAAGGGATGCTCTAATACACGATTGGCCCATGGGACTTCTTTACGCTTTTCCTTCTCTTCCTCTGATCCTACAATTCCTAAATAAAGCTCTTCAGTTGAGAAGCAGTGATCCTCATTGCACCCTATTAGCCCTGACAAGTTTGACTTCCCTTCCTTTGGCCTCATCTAGTCCAACAACCATGGATTCTGGATCCAACTCCGGATTTACTGTTGCACCCACAAGGGTTGCTCCATCCAAACATTTTGAGTCTCAAGCGGACAGTTTGGTTCCTCCACTTCCAGTAATTGCCAGGCATGATAATCTATCCTCCCCTGTATGAAACATCCTTCTGGCTTCCCATAAGCTATCCACCAGCAAACTTTATCTCAGTAAATGAAAAAGATTCATAGTTTGGTCTCGAGAAAAAAGGGCTAGACCCCTTTTCAGCTTTGGTTAGTTCTGTACTTGTACTGGACTATTTATCGAATCTCCTTCATTCGAGAGTGGCAGCTTCCACTATTTCAGTACACCTGGCAGCTATCTCAAACTTCCACAATGGCTTCCAGGACTACTTTTTGATATCTCACTGTCTCTGTAAGTTCTTTTTGAAAGGCATTACACATATTAGTCCACCCTTCAAGGAACCACTCGAACCTTGGAATTTGACACTAGTTCTACAAACCTTGACTCGACCCCCTTTGAACCAGCTGCCACTTGCGATGTGAGGTTTTTATCTTGGAAGACTCTATTCTCAGTAGCAATTACCTCAGCAAGGTGAATATCTGAACTACAAGCTTTATGCATAAAATGACCTTACATGGTTTTCCATAAAGACAGAGTATCACTATCACTAACCTCTTCTTCTTACCCAAAGTTATTTCGGATGTGGGTCAATCAACTGATCTGCCAGTCTTCTTCCCCAATTTTTCTAATAAAGGAGAATATTGTCTGCATTTGTTGGATATCCACAGACAATTACGTTTCTACTTGGACAGGACTAAATCACTATGAAAAGCTAGCCAATTACTCTTCTCCTTCTCATGGCCAAAATTGGGAAAACCTGTTTCTAAACTAACCCTGGTTAAATGGCTAAGAGATTGTGCCTACCAACAGAACCAAGTTCTTCTACCAACTAAGGTCAAAGCACACACAACGAGGTCAGTTGCAACATTTGTTGCCTTCCATTCAATAGCTTCCATGGATGACATTTGTGCAGCAGCCACTTGGGCCACTCCACATACTTTTATCACTCATTACAAATTGGACTTGGTCTCCAGGGTGAGAGCAATCTTTAGCTCAATGATGCTCAGGAATATCCTTCCATAAGGCCTCTCAGGATATAAAATAGCTAGGGACTCTGTCACGTCAGTCATGAATGAATGAAGATTAACAAAATCAGATAAAGAAGTTATGTTCTTACCATAACGTTCCATCTGTGTTGTTGATATTCATTCATTCATGACATCCCACCCCCCTACCCCCTCTGAAAGACTCCTGGTGGTTCAGATTTGGTCCTAGCCTCATGACAGGGAATTTGCTCAGACAAAGCCTCCGCTTTCTATCTTACGTGCAAACTTGATCTGAGGTGATAGAGAGAGGGGCACTTTGGGTAAGTTTAGCTCAAAACATTTTTGGCTGGCACGAGCTTGTTATAATGGCCGACTCAGTTCCGAGGATGGAACTGATACCCATCATTCATAAATGAATGAAGATCAACAACACAGATGGAATGTTGTGGTAAGAAAATTTTTCTGGGACTTCAAACCACCGCAGTTCTGCCCAGATCAGCTTTCTTGTAACCTTGTCATATGCTTTCTCCAATTCTAGGATTGCCCAGTTGGACACTCTTCCAATCTCTAGCTTCTTCTCAGGTGTCTGTCTCAATGTAAACATTGGGTCAATTATGCTGGATCCTGATCTGAATCTGAACTGCTATTCTCCCATCTTACACTCTACTACTCTGCGTATCTGTTTATCAATCACCCTCTCCTGAACTTTCATGCAGTGTGGTAGGAGTTTGATGCCTCTGTACTGCCCACATTTGTGGATGTCCCCTTTGTTCTAGTATATTGGCATGAGTATGCTTATTCTTTATGCATATCGGATATGCCTTTCTGTCCACACTGCTATTTGTACCCTCAGGAGCCATTTCTCACCTGTCTCACCCAGCCTCTTTATCATATCTGCTGTGACCTCATCTGAGCCTGCTGCTTTCCCTGACTTCAACTTCCTTAGTGCTGTTCTTACTTCTTCTAAGGTGGGCTCCTCTCCCTCTCTCATCATAGGCTGTTTCTGGAGCAGTACAGGTTCTGTAGGGTTTTCATCATTCAGAAGCCGCTGGAAATGCTCCTTCCATCTGCCTTTGATGTCCTCTGGACTGGTGAGCAGGTTGTTGCTGGCATCCCTTATGAAGGGTGCCTGACTATCTTCTTAATCTTTCTGTCCTTGCCTTGCAACCTGATATAGTTTCTTTGTGCCCCTTCCTAAGTCACTTTCCAGAAGTTGGCACAGTGCCTCCGATGCCCTATTCTTTGCTACTGCAACTTCTTTCTTGGCTTCTTTGTTAGCCAACCAGTAGTCCTTCCTAGCCTGGTCAGTCTTTTCTATCTCCCACGTCTTCCTGTACTCCTTTTTTCTTTTGATGACTTCCTGGACTTCTGCATTCCACCACCAGCTTTCCTTATGTACCATATTTCTGTACTTGGCTCATCGACATATCAGTTCTTTAGTCCTAACACATGCTATTGTTAGGTGCTGCCATTCTTGTTCACCTCCACCTCTTTCCTCCTCCTCTTTTTGGGGGGCTAGAGCCCTGAGTAATTCCTTGAACTGCTGTACTTAATCTCCAGTTAACTTCCAGGTCTTCAGCCTGATCTCTGTTGACCTTAGAGCCTTCTCTGACCACTGCTTGCAGCTGATTGTGGCCACTAATGGTTTAAGATGTGGGCCGACTGTTTCACTGGGGATGACTTTGCAATCATGGATTCTACCCCAGTGCCTTTTCCTTACTAGGTGGAAGTCTACCTGAGTTGCATGTTGGCTACTCTTGTATATGATACTGAGACTATCTCTCTTTCTGAACCATGTGTTGGCTACCAACAAGCCATTTGCCAGACAGAGGTCTAAAATGGCTTCTCCTTTATTCCTGTTGCCCCACCCATGTGGACCCAGGCAGTCCTCATATCCAATTCTGTCTGTCCCGATATGTGCATTCAAGACACCCATTATCAACACCAATTCATGTTTTCCTGCTTTATCTAGTAGGTCCTGCAACTGCTGTCTGAATGCAGTCTTTTCCTCACTATTACAACCCTGCTGTGGGGCATAGGCTGGGATTATGAATAGTGCCCTATCATAGGCTGAGATTATGAATAGTGCCCTATCATAGGCTGAGATTATGAATAGTGCCCTATCATAGGCTGAGATTATGAATACTGCCCTATCATAGGCTGGGATTATGAATAGTACCCTATCATAGGCTGGGATTATGAATACTGCCCTATCATAGGCTGAGATTATGAATACTGCCCTATCATTACACTGGAGTTCAATTGCCATGAGTCTGTCATTAATTCTGATGATATCCCTTATTGCCTTTTGAAGCCTCTCTCACCATAATTCCTACACCATTTCTAGCCCAGACAGGGGTTCAGGGAAGTAAATACTGTGGGAAGAAATAGCCAGGGAATTGTTATGGCCAGGCTTGTATAGGCCCTAGAGCCGATAGCCTAGTGCCAACCTATGAACTATGAAACTATGAACATACACCCCTCCCGCCATTAGCAAGGGTCCCCGATGGGTCAGAGTAGGCTGGGTCCTCACCCACTTATCACTGGTAACTACCCATTTTTGGCAACATTAGTCAACATGACTGAATCACTTAGAGCCATATTTTACACCATCGAGTGGCTACCCCTGCCATGGTGCACAGTCGGTGATCCGTGTTCTCCTATCTTGAGGATACTGCGCACCACAGTAGATGCCCAAAGTGGTTGGTCTGTACAACTCTTCCCCCTATACAGCACCATGTAGAGTCTGTGCTGCGCCCACAGCTCCATTCATTGGTGAGGTTGAGATGGAAACACTCAACATGTTTTTTGGACATGGGAGAAACCCCCCAGAGACACAGGGAGAACATGCAAACTCCAAACAGGCATTGGTCGGTGGTCAGGATTGAACCTTGTACCTTGTGCATGGGACGTGAAAACCTTAACCATTAAGCCGTCTGGTCTCTTTCTTTCGCTTTTATTACGATGGAAATAATTCATGTGCTCAGTGGCTGTTTTGTCCAGGGGAACACTGATAATATTTAAGTATTGGTCAGTAATTTGTGACTCCTTGTTGATATTTATAGTCACATGCTGTAAATGTACCATGATCCAAATAACTGGAACTGTATGTCAGTGGATCAGTTTCTGTAACATATCCACAGAAGCTATTTATAAACTTGATGTTACACTATCATTCTCTGAAGTAGATGATACTGTATCTTCTCTGAAGTGTTGTAAAGCATTAAACTGAGAACCCCTTTTTGGCTCCATTTCTATAACTGATAAAATTTGGTCACCTTGATTATTTATTTTGAAACCAGTTAAAAAACATGCCTTTACTTGCTGGATCTTATTATCTTATTTCACTTAGTACCACTGAAAATTACACTACACAGCATCATGGCATGTCATCGGAAGTACATTTGGGATTGCTTTGCTAGTAAAGGGGATGTCAGATTTATACAGGTCGGGGATCCCTCAGATCATACTTGCACAGTCTTTTACATTCTCACTGTCATATGCAGTGTAAGTGTCCAGTGGGTCATTATGGCACTCAAAGCAGAGAAGTAAATTACATACATTAGTTAAGCCTTTCTTCAGCCATCCTAAGTGGCATAGGCTTCCTGTTAAACTTCCTGCATCAGGTGCAAACTGTGTCTGTGTCTTTTTTGCTATGATAAAAATGAACATTGTGTCTATTTCTTTTAGTGCTGATAACAGACAAGGGGGACTTTCTATCCCCTTTCCTCTGTAGTCTTAAACTTGATCCATTGATTGGCACTATCTGGCCAGTGACAATGGAAAAATGTCCTTTCAACTACTGATATATGCTGATAATGTTCTGGTAAACCTAAGTTGCCTACTCTCACAATCTCTAGATCTATTCACATGATCATGGACTACTTAGCCATGTCCATCTACAAATTAAACTGGAATAAAACATCTGTATTTGCATTGCTACCTTTTTTTTGGTGAAGATGGATCCAGATGGAGAGATGAGGGGTCTGGATGGAGAGATGATAAAATCAGCAGTCAAGGGAGAGTAGCATTGCTGGAATTGAATTCATCCTCATGTGTTGGTGAGTACCTTCATGATGTGGACCCTGTTTTTACAAAATCTCACCAAGACAACACTGATATAGATTATATTTTGTATAGCATATATCATGGACAGAAGTAGGTTAAAAAAATAAAAAAAACAGTTAAATGCACGAGTCCCAGGAGAAAAAGTGCTCAATCCTGGAAGGCACACTGGTGCTAGGACTGGAAAAAATGGCAGTGCAGAATCCTCAAGACACTGAAACACTCCCAAAATGGGATTAAGCCAGGCTCAGAGGGAGCATGGCCTCCCTCTTGTAGAAGAAAGTATTAGTCCACAAAAGCATAAAAACTGACAGACCAAAAAACAGCCATACAGATGACAGAGTGGACTATTGAGGATAAGAAAGAAAGTATGTATTGTTACTATTATGCGAGAAGTCCAGAATTTCCAGATAGAAGATATTCAAAAAGATAAGAGAGAAATTAGAGGAAAGAAAAGTACTTGCAAAAGAAAAACTGTCAAAAGCTTCAGATACAAAGTTATGTTCATTAATACAACAGGTTCATGAAAACATTATATAGACCAAGAAACTTTGGGCCATTTGGAAAAAGAAGTGACTGAGAAAGTACAAAAATATAAACAACAAAACCTAGAGATTTGTAAAAGGTATTTAAAAAAGCATGGACAGTGAGAAGAGTGATCTGATAGGGTGTAATATTTCTGGTAAGGAGAAAGCCAAACTAATTATTACAAAAAAGGAACTCCAATGATATTTGAAGAGGAATACAGGCAAGGACACCCAGATATGGAAAATATCCCATTGCAAAAAATAAGATCACAAAGGGGAAATATAGAATAGACGATTAGTAAAGCAGAAGTTAAAAAAGTAGGACATGAAATTATGGAACACCTGTGAAGTGAAGGATTTAGTGTAAGAAAGTCTAATACAGGTTACGTCAAAGAGTGATGGAACAATCAGTCAACTAAGTAGGGAGAAACAGGTGGAGCAACAGACATCTGAAGATGAAATATGGACATGGGAAAGAAAAAAAAAGATTTAATATGTAGTAATATTTATGCAAAGGAGAAAACAAAAATAATCAATACAAAAAAGCAACTACAAAGTTATTTGAAGAAAAAAACAAGCAAATGCATATAGATATGGAAAATTTTACAATACAAAAAAAAACCAAAGCAATGGAGGAAAGTAGAAAAGAGACTTAGTCATGGAGATGTTAAAGAAATAGGAAGTAAAGGTATGGACTACCTATGTAGCAAAGGATTTAGTGTAGAAAATTCAAGTCTGGAAACATGACAACATTATGGAGCAGTGAGTCCCCAAATTAAGGAGAAACAGGTGGAACCAGAAACATCTGATCGGTTGCCACATAAAGATATATTGGAGCCTTCAGCAGGAAATTAGTACAAAAGTTCAGTTGGAGTTGCACAGCAAGGGAAAGAACAGGAAACAGTGGTAACTTTGATGCAGTCAGTGTTGCGGAGTGATAGGCCATGGAATTCCCATATGAAAGGGCAACAGATGACGACACAGGATATGCAGCTGAAGAGAGCATGTCACAGAAAAATATTCTGAAACTTTCTGTAGAATGCCTGCACTAAACAAAGAACAAAGATTTTGCCCACAGTTTAGAAGAAAATGATTTTAGGGAAGATTTGCTTGATTTAATAGGGATGGATAAACATATTAAGGCTGATGAAAGAAATAGACTACAGAAAGTTCATATATTTATTTATTTATTGACTGATTGATAAATAATTAACTAAGCAAATATTCAGGTGGATAAAAGAAATCAATTACCGAAATTCAATAAGACCCAAAATGTTAGAAGTCTGATAAAACAAATGAACACAGTGATCCAGACTGTTAACAAAAGCTCCTAAATGGAAAGCCCTAGGCCCT
Organism: Protopterus annectens; assembly: GCF_019279795.1. NCBI lineage: Eukaryota > Metazoa > Chordata > Ceratodontiformes > Protopteridae > Protopterus > Protopterus annectens. The sequence goes on from NC_056730.1 coordinate 8,214,202, forward strand.
GATGCGGTACCTAACATCAAGCTTAAAAGTATTAACATCTTTAGAGAAAGATTTAGCCCTGAGTAAGAACTACCTATATGCACACCCCGAACAGACACCAACTTGGTTAACAACAGGAAACATAATAAAAGTGAACCTGCAAGATATCAAAAACTGTAGCCCAATAACTTGCCTTCCGTGGATGTATAAACTATACATTGGAACTGATGCCAGCAGAGTTTATAGTCATTCAGAAGAAAACTCAACATGACAATAAAACAAAGGGGTAACAAATGGAAGTCATATTGAACAAAGGATCATTTGTTAAATTCACAACAGAGGATTGTAAAAACGTGAATAATTTAAGTATAGCATGAATAGATTACAAAAAAGCATTTGATACCATCCCACATTTATGGATAAAGGAGTGCTTTTATTTGTATAAGATACACCCTACATTGATCAGTTATATTACAGTAACCATGAAGCAGTGGCAAACCACTTTGCAGCTAAGCCATGACAGAGGACAAATTATTATCCCAGGGATAGCAATTCAAAGGGGGATATTCCAGGGTGTCTGTTTGTCACCATTGCTCTTTTGTCTTGCCTTAACCCATTAAGCTGTCTTCTTAACAGATTAAGTCATGGCTATAATTTGGCTCACAGAAAACAACAAAATGTAAAGACTTCTGATCTCCATTTTGTGGATGAATTAAAACTGTATATTCCATCAGAGGAGGAGTTGAAAGCAAAACTAGAAGTGGTCAGAACTTCCTCAGATTATATAAAAATGTCATTTGGTCTTGATAAATGTACAAAAGTAACATTTAAAACAGGAAAGCTGCAGCACAAAGAAACTATCAGTCTGGGACAGGAATGTGATATAAAGGAACTTGAGCAGGAGGGAGTGGATAAATATGTGGGAACTGGTGAAAAATTAACAATAAAACATGAGCAAATGTGAACAGAACTCAAAAAGGAATATTTTAGAAGTCTAAAATTAATATAAAATTCAGTGCATACCAATATTATATATATTCCTCAGTCTGAAAGAAGTATGTGCCCCCTCCAAACTGATTGCATGTATAGTTCTGCAATCATAGGACTGCATGCATATCTGCTGACCACATCAGATCCAAACCTAGTGAAAGTTTTAAAACATGAAGAGAACAAGTCTAAGATGGCTTCCCTACTTAGTCTAGCAGAAGCATATTGGTGTCAAATGGGAATGGAATCAAAACCAGAAGTAGACAAAAATCAGGCATAAACCGAATGTGCCAAAATACAAAAGAAAGAATATAAGAAGAAGGATCAGATGAGAAGGCAAGAAATGTGGAAAAGGTATAAATATAGTTGCAAGTATGGAAAACTCCTGGAACAACCTCATGTCGATTAAGATATGACACAGGACTATGTACATGTTGTTTTACAAAGTCCATTGAGCATGTGGGAGAAACAGACAAATGCTGGTTCTGTAAACCAGAACTGGAAACAGTCACACATCTTGTTGCCGGGTGTGAAACACTAATGGCAGAAGGACAGTATACTGAATGGCATAATAATGTGGCAAGACTGTTGCACTGGGAATTGTGCAAACATTGCAGTAATGAAGTAGCTGAGAAGCACTGGAAACATGAGCCACAATGCATTAAAGAGAACAAAAAAGTTTATATCACATGGGTTCACCCATTACCAACAGTTCAAAAAATAGATTTAAGAAAACCATAGTAGTCCGTGAAAAGAAGAAAAAAGTAGCATCGAGCATTGAAATTTCTATACCCAATGATTACAGTGTCTTACATATCAAGAAATACAAAGTAAAAAAAATACCAGGATTTGTAGGCAGAAATGAGGACAATGTGAAAGAAGGTTACCCAGACAGTTCCAATAGTAGTAGGAGCAATGGTTCGCATAAAAAATAATTTTTACCGATACATGTAACTCCACATGAATTGCAGGAGTCAGTTCTGGGCACATTATGAGTGGTGAGAAGAGCACTTTTGGCTAACATCAAAGATAGAAACAATACTACTTTCATGAACTTTAATCATACTTGGACTTAGAAATGGGGTCCATTCCCATCATGGTACTAGAAACCCAAAAGACTTGGAGAAATTAAGCCAAGCGAAGAATGTATTGGCTAATTTGGTGTCCCAATTCACACTTAACCAAGGATTCCTTTACATATTAACCTTTCAGAGATACTGTGAGCTGCCCTTGACAAAGTCAAAGATAAAGTTCTTTATGATATGGAACACAGGACTGCATTCCTGTCACTAATAGACAAGGTCAATGATATCAAAACGTCTACAACACCAATGTTAGCCTGCCCAAGTTCCATGGTGCTGAAGGGACAGACTCAGTCCCAGTTTGCAGTCTTCAGCCCTGTAATATCCAAATTCCTCTGGCAAGGGAATAGGCCTTGTGTTCTTAGTTATCCTGTGCACAGGGAGGGATCACATTATCTGATCAGAAGTCATGCTATTTGAGCTATGCTGTAACTGCTTTCCTAAAATCCATCTAATGTCTCTTGGAAAGGAACAGATACCTCACTGCCAAAAAGCTGAACAATCTATCTTTGTAAGCATTATGACAAACACCTGGACATTATCATATTTAACAATTTGCCATACACCATCTAAATGTGATGCTTTCCTGTATCTGAATACCTTAGATCTTAGGGTTGTATCTGTGACATAGCCCACAGGATCCACGTGCAACTGCTTCTGTGAAATAACCCGTGTGTCTGTGAAATAACCCCCTTAATTCTTTGTTTACTACAAAACCATCTCATCCCCTTTCATCAGAAATGAGTTATCTTCTGGTGTTAAGTCAGGCTACATCAAGAGGGAATGGCTGAGCTCTTATTTAATGGGTTAGTGGTTGATGATGATATTATTTGAATCACATGATGTTCTCTAGTTGCATTGCAGTTTTTGTGTACTAGTTCTGGGAAGATATAATAGACCCAGGGTGTGACAAACTTTTCATATGGGTGGCAGAGTTTCTCAATGCTGTAAACCTTCATAGTTGAATAGGGAAACTGGCTTTTTCATCACATTGCCTCCCCCAGTAGAGGATACTTTCAAGTAGTAGATATAACACATGGATCACTGATAAGCAGCCCAAAACTGCAGATAACTAACCAACAGGCAATAGCCTTCATTCATTTAGCTAGGTTAAAACCGATACCAACTGAAATGTGGGACAACAGCTACTTTATCCTGGCTTGTATAGATACAGTTATTGCAAGTACAAATAGTGCCTGATTTAAATTGGGAGAGGAATCAGCTAATATACTGCTCAGTACTTGAGAGGCATTGAATGAATGACTTTTTTTTTAGTTAAACAGGTGAATGTTGATGAATGTAAGGGCTGATGTTTTTAAATAAGAAATGCTCCATTGTATGGTAGATTATAGAATTATTTTGGGGTGGATTAAAATGCTGTTTTGAAGTAAAAAACAAATAATTCTATATTCTACAATTTAACAGTATATTTCTTAGTTAAATTGTAATTCTGTGTTCCACAATATAATAAAACATTTTGTAGGCATCATGTCTTTAAATTCATCAACATTCAAAAAAGCTGCTTGATTAGTTCACTTATGTCTAAAGAGGATTAGAGAATTCTCCCAGGTCTGTTTGTCTTGCCCTTTCTTGAGGCTGGTGGCAATGTTTAAGTAGGTTTTTGACTTATAGTAGTCTGCAGGCTGATTGCCTAGTGCTTACCTGTGAACCTATTTTGTTCATGCAAGCACTACATCAGGTTTTAGAACTGTGTTTCAGGCTAATTCAGGCTGAAGGCTGCAAACCAGATTATTCTCTTATTCCCTCTCAAACCTGGTGCCACTTATGTGATACTAGAAGAGAGGCTCAAAAACTGAAAAGATGATCTAAAACTGGGTTACAATGCAGTCCTGAAATGAAAGCATTTTGAAACGTGGGGAGACATTCATAATGCTCTGTGAAGTTGATCTCCTCCTCAGGTAGCACCATCTATTGAGGTGTCAATCCATTTAATCATCATCATCTTCTTTCGGCTGTTCCCATTAGGGGTCACCACAGCGGATCATCTGTTTCCATTTCTTCCTGTCCTCTGCATCTTTCTCTGTCACACCAGCCACCTGCATGTCCTCTCTCACCACATCCATAAACCTTATCTTAGGCCTCTTTTCCTGTTACCTGGTAGCTTCATCCTTAGCATATTTTTCCTAGTATACTCAGCATCCCTCCTCAGCACATGTCCAAACCAACGTAATCTTTCCTCTCTGGCTTTGCCTCTAAACCTTCTAATCCAGGCTGACCCTCTAATATACTTATTCCTGATCCTGTCCACCCTCGTCACACCCAGTACAAATCTTAACATCTTTAACTCTGCCACATCCAGCTCTAACTCCTGCCTTTTTGTTAAAGCCACTGTTTCCAACCCATATAACATAGCTGGTCTCACTACCCTCTTGTAGACCTTCCCTTTCACTCTTACTGGTACTCGTCTGTCACAAATCACTCCTGACACTCTTCTCCACCCACTCCATCCTGCCTGTACTATCTTCTTCACCTCTCTTCCACACTCACCATTACTCTGAACTATTGATCCCAGGTATTTAAACTCATCCACCTTCACCACCTCTACTCCTTGCATCCTCACCATTCCTCAATCCTCCCTCTTATTCACACACATATATTCTGTCTTAGTCCTGTTGACCTTCATTCCTCTTCTCTCTAGAGCATATCTTCATCTCTCCAGGGTCTCCTGCACCTGTTCCCTACTCTCACTACAGATCACAAAGTCATCTGCAAACATCATAGCCCATGAGGACTCCTGTCTGATCTTGTCTGTCAACCTGTCTATCACCATTACAAATAAGAAAGGGCTCAGAGCTGATCCTTGATGTAATCCCACCTCTACCTTAAATGCATTTGTCAATCTCACCGCAGGACTCACTGCTGTCACACTAACCTCGTACATATCCTGTACCATTCTTACATACTTCTCTGACACTTCCGACTTCCTCATACAATACCACAACTCCCCTCTAGGCACCCTGCCATATGCTTTCTCTGAGTCTACAAAAGCACAATGCATCGCCTTCCTATTTAATATTTAAGTTAAATTAGTTTATTTTGTGTATATTTGCTCTAGTCAGTGAGTAACCATGTCACATACTGGTCAGCAGTGATGCTAGTATGGTATGCTGGAAGTCTTGGGTTCAAGACCCAAATAAGACCTAGATTTATCCTTTCATCTTTATGATTCTAACAGTGACTAAACAGAGGTTTTTCTCTGTGTTTATAATTTTACCTTGGCCGCCATGCTGAGTGTTTTCCTAGCTGAAAGGATAGAACTGTATAAAGAGAAAGCTCAACACCTATCTGTCCAATTTCTCATTTGTCCTGCAACTGGGATACCAGTGTGCATGCTGAAAGTCTTAGGTTCAAGAACCAAATAAAACCTAATAATGTCCTTTCACTTCAATGATTCAAAGAGTGCCTACGCAGAGAGCCTTCTGTGTGTGTGTGTGTGTGGGGGGGGGGGGGGGGTATGTTTATAATCTGGCATTGGTCAACATGCTGGTGGATTCCTAGATGAGAGCCTGAAGCTCTAAATGAAAAACTCAGTGCCTACTTGTCCAGAGTACTTTTGGCTAACGTTAAAGGAGTGCTTACAAATGTGTAAGATGGATCCCATATTGATCAATAACATTACAGTGACCATGAAACAATGGCAAACCACTTTGCAGTTAAGCCATGACAAATAGCAAATTATTATGCCAGATTTAAAAATTCAAAGGATGATATTCGAGGGTGATTCTTTGTCAGTGTTGCTGTTTTGTCTTACCCTTAACATACCAAACTGTTTACTTAACGTATTATGTCTTGGTTACAATTTGTTCCCCGCAAGCAACTTGCTTAGACGCCTCATCTACTTTATGTGGATGACTTACAACTGTATAGTTCATTAGATGAAGAGTTGAAAGCACAATTGCAAGTGGTTAAAACTTTCTCTGATGATGCAAGAATGTTATTTGGTCTTGATAAATGTGCAAAAGCAACATTTAAAGCAAGAAAACTGCATCACCAAGAAAATATCAGTCTTGACAGGAATGTGTGATGTCAAGGAACTTGAACAGGAGGGAGTATGTAAATATTTGGGAATTTATAAGGGATCAGCGATAAAACATGAACTAATGTAAATTAAACTCTGTAAGGAATACTTCAGAAGACTAAAACTAATACCGAAAACAGCCTTGGCATGTAGAAATAAAGTCCAAGCTATAAACAAGTTTAGTCTTCCTGTTCTAACTTACAGTTTTGTTGTGATCGACTGGCCCTAAAAGTTATTGGATGAGTTGGACAAGAAAACCAGAAAATGCTTTATGCTTATCAAATGATATGTAAATATCAGATCAGTATATACCAAGATTATATTTCCATGCTCTGAAATAGGTATGGGCCTCCTCAGAACTGATTTCATGTACAGATCTGCAGCTGTGGAACTACATCCAAACATAGTGAAATTTTTAAAACATGAGGACAGAAAGTCTAAGATTACCTCTCTGCTTAGCTTAGCAGAAGCATTCCAGTAACAGGCAGGAATGGAAACCAAACCAGAAGTAGACAGAATTCAGACAGCAACTGAATTTGATAAAAACAAAAGAAAGAATATAAGTAGAAGGATCAGATGAGAAGGAAAGAAGTGTGGAAAAGGCATAAATATAGTTAGTACAGAAAACTCCTGGAAAAACCTCATGTTAATCAGGATTTCATTCAGGCATGATTAAGGAGAGATGAGTTGAAACCAAAAGATGAAAGGTTAATAATGGTGGCCCAGGATAGCTGGCTATGTACATGTTGGTTTACAAAGTCCATTGAACATGTGGGAGAAACACACAAATGTAGAGTCAGTAAAAAAATAGGAAACAGTCACATGTCTTGTTACTGGATGTGATATACGCGGCAGAGGGCCTTTACAGTGAAAGGCACAATAAGGTGGCAAGACTGTTGCATTAGGGTTTGTGCACACATTGCAATATAGACGTAGCTGAGAAGTATCAGGAACTGGATCCACAAAGCATTTATAGAGAATGATGAAGTGTGCATCACATGGGATCAGGATCACCTATCACAAATAGTTCAACAAAAAGATATGATAGTCCAGGAAAAAATACAAAAGTAACACTGATCATTGAAATCACTACCCTTAGTGATTACAGTGTTTTACATGCAGAAAGACACAAAATCATAAAATATCAAGATTTGTAGGCAGAAGTGAGAGAAATGTGGAAGAAAGATACCCAGACAGTTCCAATATTGGTCAAAGCAATGGGTCTAGCAAAAATGAATCTGCAGTCATACTTAGATATGCTACCAATGCATGTAACTCTATATAAATTGCAGTAGGAGTCAGTTCTGAACACTTTTGGCTAACATCAAAGACTGAAACATTATTAATTTCATGAACTTTAATTAAACCCTGACTTAGGGATGGGGTCCATTCCCATCATGTTATTACAAATACAAAAATTTGGAGAAATTAAACTGAGAGGATAATGTTCTGAAGGAAAAACCTGCCTGTCCAGACTACTGTTGATCCATTGGCAGTGACTAAAGCATTGAATGCTGGAGGTCATGGCTTTGAGTCCTTAACAAGCACTCATATTATACTTTTACTTCTATGATTCTAATAGTGCTTCAGTTTGGAACAGTTCAACTAAGCACAGATGTTTCTGTATGTATGCTATTCCAGGCACAAGATGGCTCACTGGATTGAAAAGTTCAAAGTTAAATCATGAACACGGATATGCTGGGGAATGATATGCTAAAAATAAGGTAAAAACTGATAGATGTGTGTCACTCATCTGATCAGGATAAAACAGACGAACGGTTGTGGGTTCATTTCAAGAAGCCTTATTACTCACGAACACATCAAAAAGGAGGCTTTGTAACTTAAAATTAAATAAACTTAAAAACAGAATGACTACCACAATCATACATGTTAACACTATGGCTATTCTCTCAAAATGGCACTGCTGCACATGCCTACATCTGGAAATGCTTCTTAAAGGTATGTACACACACTCTCTTATAGGTTCATAGGTAGATAGGGACTAGGCTATCAGGACTAGGGCCTGCACAAGCCCAGCCAAAAAGGTACCCTGGCTTTTGCCACCCAAGAAAATTATTTTCCTGTGCCACTGTCGAGCAGAGACACAGAAGTAATCCCTGGGGTGAATTTCCTATTTCCCATCCAATCATCAAGATTTTTCTTTAAGAGTGCTAATGAGGAGCTTTGTTTGATATAGATAGGCAGTTTATTCTAGAGTATGGGAAGTCTCTGGGACAGGAATCTATCCCTCCGGCATGTTCTGTTTATTGTGGTGACAAGGTTTAGGTCCCTAGAGCGTTTAGCTCGGAGGGATTGGGATTTCTTTAAGTGGAGCATGTCCAACAGCTCTGGGTTTGACATAGCTTTGTATGTTAGGCAGTGATCACCTCTGAGTAGGTGATATGTGACGGAGTAAAGCTGGAGTTTTTTGAGACGGTCTGCATAGGGCATCTGTCTGAGGTTGGTAATCCTCTTTGTAAGGTATTTCTGCGGGCTTTCCAGTTGTTGTAGATGTCTTGTGAGGTACATACCAAAAGGGGAATTGTACTCTATAATGGGTCTAATGAGTGATAAGTAGAGGGGAACAATGACCTCTTTTTTTCTGGATGAGAAACCTTTTGTGATGAGGTGTGCCATGTAGAAGGATTTTCTGACTACTGTGGCGATGTGATTATCAAAGGAGAGAGTACTGTCCACCTGTGTCCCAAGGTCTCTTATCACACTTTTGGTGTTAAGTATACTACTGCCTATGTTGTAGTTCATGGGTACAGAGTTTTTACCAAAGGGGATGACAATGCACTTTTTGGCATTGAGCTTGAGGCCATGGGTTTGAAACCAGGCATCTGTCTCAGTGAAGCCCTTTTGTAGGATGTCTGCATCATTAGGAGTTTTGATTATGGCTCCTAGTTTGAAGTAATCTGTGAACTTCGTTAGCCAAAGACCTTCTGTGTTAGCCTGTACTTCAGAGAAGTAGATACCAAACATGAGAGGACCCAGGACTGAACCCTGTGGTACTCCACTTGTCACTGGTCTGAAGTCGGATTTGGATTCTGCTACTTTCACAGTGTGGGTTCTGTTAGTGAGCCAGTTGGCAACCAATCTTGTGACATAGGGATTTATACCTAGTTTAGGGAGTTTATCTATAATTCCAGAGTGAGGGATGGTATTGAAAGCCTTGGCAAGATCTAGATAGGCTGTGTGAACCACCTTACCCTCATATACGGCTTTGATGACTGCTTCAAAGAAGTCTTTCAGGTTTAGGAGACATGATCTGCCTTTTACAAACCCGATCTGGGTGGGGTCCAGAGTTTGGAGATTACCAATGTCTTTGTTTATAAGTTCCATGATAATACGTTCCATGGCCTTGCATACCAGGCTTGTCAGGTTAATGGGGCGATAGTTCCCGGGGTCTGTGGTGGCTCCTCCTTTGTGGAGTGGGATAACCGTCACTGTGCGCCATTCAGTGGGCATAAAGCCTGAGGTTAGGCTATGATTGAACATGGTACTTAGGTGGGGTGCCAGTTCATTATGTAGTTCATGTAGAACGCAGCCTGGGATGTTGTCTGGTCCCATGGATGCTGTGTTCTTGGCTTTGGAGAGTGTGGTTTTTACCTGTGCAGCTGTGATTACAGGAATTTTGCATTCTTCCAGTATAGAGATGGGCCCTTTAGGGGGTGAGAGGTGGGTAAAGTTAGCACTGAACCTATCTGCCAGGATGTTGGCAATATCATTTGGGTCTGTATATTTAGTGCCATTGTGCTGTAACTCAGAGCAGATCTGAGTGTTGCCATTGAGATTCTTTACATAGCTATAGAATGCTTTGTGGTTGTCTTTAGAATCAGTGGCAATTTTGTTTTCGTAACTAGCTTTGGAGGATTTTATGAGGGATCACAGCTTCTTACTGAGGCTGACCAGGGAGCTCCTCCACTCATGGGATTTTACTCTCTTTTGCAACAGTTTCTTCCTTCTGTTGTACAGTTTGTTTATGGCAGGGGACAACCAAATTGGCTTCCTTTTTTGGAGGATAGTGTCTTGGTTCTGTTTGGGATAGCACGATCCAGGCACTCGTGTAAGTGCTTATAAAGTGCAATTGTGTAGGATTCAATAGTCGTAACTGTATTGTCCATCTGCATGGGTATCATGAAGTTCACCACTTCTGTCTTAAGAAGCATGAAGTTGGCTTTGGAGAAATTTTTTTACCATGGTTTCCTTAATGGGGGTGGGGCAGGATGTGGATGTCTAGGGTGATTAGCTTATGGTCGGACCGGACCAATGAGGCGTTGACTTCAGGTGAGGAACACCGATCACTCATGTTGGTAATGACTAGATTTAGGATATTGTTGCCCCTGGTGGGGTTGTGGATAAGCTGATCCAGGGCATTGGAGTTTATAAATTCCAGAAAGCGTTGAGCAAAGGAGTTGGTACATGAGTAGTTTTACCAGTTAATGGTGGGGTAGTTGAAATTGCCCATTATTAGGGTGTTTGGTTGAACCCTAATATTTTCCAGTACATCAAGAAAAGAGGAGTGGGAATCCTGGGGCATGGTGGGGGATCTGTAGCAAGCTACAATTTGGATTGCAGTTTTGCCCAGAGTTAGTTGCATTTAGGTAACCTTGGATGCATTATGCTGAGCAACTAGCCTGGAGGTGTGGATATCCTTAATGAATATGGACACACCTCCACCTTTGGTGTTCCGTTCCAGGTTACATGGCCGAAAAGTGTGGTATGAGTTATAGCCTGGTAGTGCAGGGGTGTTCTCTGGAGCCTTGAACCAGGTCTCAGTCAATGCACAGATATCAATGTTCTCCATTTTAAGGAGTGCCTCGAGTGAGTGCATTTTGAGATTTAGACTTCTAGCATTGAGTAGCATCACCCTCAGTTTTTGCTCGCCTGTTTCTGTTATGGTGGTGAATTTGTCATTTGAACCTTGCCTAAAAAGGCATT